>NC_042978.1:38491329-38791329 GCF_901001165.1 Salmo trutta | reverse complement strand
CAGTCATATCTAGCCATCTGTGGATGGGCGCTAACGACAAATGTTAGCTAGCTAGAATACTATTAAAGATTTGTTTAAATGGCTAAACCATTTTGATATAAAACAGTTTTCTTTACGTTTTGTCATACTGCCAGTCTCATTGATTGGCTAGCTAGCTAGTTATGTTAGTTACTGGCAAAGAGTCGTGCACTCAGCTATGCCCAGAACTGTCCCCATGGTTTCCAGAGGCCACAGGCTTTACTACCTGTCTCATTCATTGCACTGTCCTGCAGGAGTTCGATAAGGTGCCTATGTTTATGAAGACAGCGCCTGATGAGATTGACCCCATGAAACACCCGGAGCTCGCTGCTATTCAGTCCATCATCCACGACGATGACAGACCACTAGAGGGTATGGTAGCCGTTGCTGTACTTTCTCCACTCCTGAGGAATGAATTGGCTGTCCCAACCAAACCCAGAGTCAATGGTTGTTTCCTTATTTCTACTCAGAGCAAGCCGAGAGCCTGAAAGATGAGGGGAACGACTACTTTAAAGAGAAGAACTACAAGAAAGCTATCGTGTCCTACACAGCCGGACTGAAGAAGAACTGCAGTGACTCTAATGTCAATGCCATCCTGCTCACTAACCGAGCGGCAGCACACTTCCACCTGGGTACAGACCTGTTCTTAGAACTTACCCATCTGTAGATCTCATGATATTGGTCTGGGATGTTTGTTGCAGTCACTCTCTCTTCTTGCCTTGCAGGTAACATGCGCTCTGCACTGAATGATTCTGTCGCTGCAAAGAAGTTTAAACCAGACCACCTCAAAGCATTAATTAGAGGTTTGTCCATAGATAAACATCACATTTGACTATTCTACTGGAAGACACATCTAGACACTGAACATTTGCAATGAGACAAATGCTGTATGCATGACTCCTCTCTCTCATTCTCCTGCTCTGTGACTGTCTGTGCAGGTGCCTCGTGTTGTATGGAGCTGAAAAAATATACAGATGCCCTGCTGTGGTGTGAGGAGGGGCTCAAGCTGCAGCCCACAGACAAGAAGTTACTGGAGCTGAGAGCTACAGCAGATAAACACAAGGTATATTACAGGCCTTAATATGGCCTTGACTCCTTTCTGTTGTGGAGTCCAGTCCATATTTTAGATGAACCTATGCTGAAATGGTTGTATTTGTGGTTCAGAGAGCAGCAGAGAGAGATGCAAGGAAGGCGAAGGTTAAAGAAAAGAAGGAGCTCAGTGAGAGAGAGGCTCTGCTGGCTGCTATAAAGGTGAGCGAGATCATAGTCACACAAGACACGCATCCGACCACATGATTCCTTTATAAGGAGGGTTGATGAAGGCACTGCCGCGTGGCAATACATCGTTTTTATGACACATGCTTTACAGGAGCGTGGCATCAAGTTACTGAAGCCTAAGCAGCGTCCTAAGTGCAGCTCTGACAGTGAGGATGATAATAGAGGCTCCTCTAGAGCCATGGCAGGCCTGGACCTGGATGGTCTGTGTTCTGTGGAGGCCACAGGGGCCAAGGTGTTCCTGGATGAACAGGGTGTCATGCATTGGCCAGTCCTCTTCCTCTACCCCGAACACCAACAAACAGACTTCATCTCAGCCTTCAGCGAATCCTCCAGGTATGATTCTCTCCTCTCTCTCTCAACAGAATGTGGGGTTGGAAGGGTCTACATAAAATCAGACAGTATGTTGGTTTGTAGATCCTAGAAATCATCCAACTCAATACTCTACAAGATGCCTAAAGTAGAACCAACATTACATTGCTAATGACCAATAACACTCAAAATAATACAGATTTTATAAACTGGGTGGTTCGAGCCCTGAATGCTGATTGGCTGACAGCCGTGGTATATCAGACCGTATACCACGGGTATGACAACATTTATTTTTACTGCTCTAATTACATTGGTAACCCGTTTTATAATAGCAATAAGGCTCCACAGGGGTTTTTGGTATATGGCCAATATACCACGACTAAGCACTGTGTCCAGGCACTCTGCGATGAGTCTTGCCTAAGAACAGCCCTTAGCTGTGGTATATTGGGCATATACCACACCCTCTCGTGCCTTATTGCTTAAACATAACATTTGCTTTTTTAGCTTTCTTGATCACCTGACTCTCATGTTTGGAGAGGAACTCCCACCTTGGGACACTAACCGGAAGTATTCTCCCCAAAACCTCCAGGTCAGTAGTTTTTACTTTGATTTATTGGTTACATTGAACAGTTTTGGGGTTATATCCTCTATCTCTGAAATTGTGTTTTCCTTAGTTGGTTCTGACTATTTTGCCATTCTGACTCCTTAGCTGTTCTTTGAAGACCACGAGAAAGAGTCCTTATATCAAGTCAATCCAGAGACGCCTCTCATTAAAATCCTTCAGCATAAAAGGTACGGAATGTATTTTTTTCTTACTTCTTTGAGCTCACTTGTATACTGTGACTTGCTAATTGCTTTCTCATGGCTGATCTTTCCTGCTTTTTTTGACAGGTGTTTTGTAAAAGCAGGAACTCCCAGCTTTGTCATTCTGGTAAATGGGTCGCCGTTTTGCGAGAAGTTCTTATCAGAAAGGAAAACCCATCGACTGTAATGACACTCCTCATTAAATCAGCCTAGACCTGTCAATCTCACAGACTACTGGTATGAACTCTTTCCCACCAATCGGAAAGGACTGCTCTCCACTCCCTGCCCAAAGTATATGTAAAAGTGTAGATTTTGTTATTTAAGAGAAGAGATTAATGTTATGTTTGGGAGCCTTTACATTGTTCCAGATATCTCCAACATACTCTGTGATTGGCAAGATTGCAGTGCTCATTACTGTATGTATATATCAAATTCTATATGAGTGTCAATCTGGGAACCTGTCATAAAATCTGTTATAATTAAGTCACCATGTCACTCTTACTAAAAGGCCTTACAACAAAGTATTGGAATTTGTTTTTGTCACTTCCTTTTCACTGTCTCAACAACATACTATGATTGTGAAAGCCAAACCAACCCATATGTTACACATGTAGTTGACAAGACTCAATCTGACTAAACCAGCTTTTCTTGCCATGTAAGAACATTTTCCAGCAGCTTGTGTGTTACAGTGCACCGTAGTACCCAAGCAGCATTACTCAATAAGCTGGCTGGCTTTATGAAAATACTCTTTATTTTGGGGTCTGTACAAAATACCTGGGACAGGTTAAACCAATAAGCTTTAGAACAGTGTTTGCCAAACTCGGTCCTCGGGACCCCAAAGGGTGCATGATTAGATTTTTTGCACGAGCACTACTCAGCTTATTCAAATAATCAACTAATCATCAAACTTACATTATTTGTATCTGCTGTTTAGTGCTAGGGCAAAAAAACGAAATGTGCACGAGTTTGGGAAACACTGCTTTAGAATTATCACCATTGTTGGGAAGGTATGGTTCATCATTAAAATGATAGGTGTGTCCTCATTGCTTCCTGAATGTCTCGGATCAGCAGTTTATTTGTCTTATATAAACTCCTTGGATGACTGATGCACATTCAGTTTGTGAGTTGATTCAAGCAAGACAAAATAGGCAGAAACAGGGGTTCCAAAAAAGCAGTTGTGCACAGATGTATTTTACCATTTCACTTTAGAACATTGCATGATTAGTACAAAGTCTTCTGACACAAGGCAAGCTCCTCATTGGAACAAAGAAACAATAAAATGACTATCTTCCTGTCATACTGGGAACACTAAAGAAAAGGAACCCGGCTGTTCAATCAGTGCTTGATCTTTGCTAGTTCTCTATCAACATTAGATACTGCTCACATGGACATAGACTTGGCCAGTGGTCTCTTCCTGGCTGGCTGGTTGGGTTGCACAGTCTCCAGAAGCCTCCTGACCAGCTCTAGCCTGCCCCTGCTGATCAGAGCCCTGGAGAGCTCGGTCACCTCCTCGGTGTGTGCCCTGCACAGGCTTCTCAGCTCAGCCTGCACCGCATCCTCTGGGTACCTCTCCTGGGCTCTCCGTACCCACACCTCCAGCTGGGTGATGGCGGGACCGGGGTCGGAGCCACTCTGAGTGAATAGCCCCAACAGGGCCTCCAGGAGGCAGCGTAGAGCCATGGTGTCCCTGCTGCCAGGCCGCTCCAGATCCAGGGCCCTCTTGAAGCAGTCGGCTGCATTCTGTTCCTCGCCCTTCAGCAGCAGACAGCGCCCCCGGAGGAGGTGGAGGTCTGGGAGGCTGTCCCCCGGGTCACACTGCAGCGCTTGAGAGAGGGACACCAGGGCTCTGTTTAACGCCCCCTCATCCACAAGCAGGCTCTCCTGAAGGGCATCCACACCCATGTAGTAATACACCTGGTAAGAGACACAGATGTATTATACTGTAGTAATACACCTGGTAAGACACACACAGATGTATTATACTGTGTAGTAATACACCTGGTAAGACACACACAGATGTATTATACTGTGTAGTAATACACAGTTGTATTATACTGTATACTAATACACCTGGTAAGACACACAGTTGTATTATACTGTGTGGTGATACACCTGTAGTAACACCTGCATTAATTTGTTTGCCTATCACAGCAACACAATGACACATTACTGTATGTCTCACTAGATATTCTGTTTTTCTTGACAAGTTACTGTTGATCTTTCACTCACACGGCTTATTTCTACGTGCCCGATGTGACTGCTGTCAAAGTGCTTGCAGTGTCTTGTCAAACAGCAGAGAGCAGCACACACATCCCCACTCACCTGTCCCATCTCCAGGTGTGTGCGTAGACAGGGGCGAACACTCAGCACCCTCTCCAGGTCTGCCTTGGCCTCAGTCAGGCTATGTCTGTCAGGGAGCCCACCCTGTCCCTGTTTAGCCCTCTCAAGATCCCTCACATAGGCCATCACATTGATCTGAGAATAAAAGCATGTCTGTTTATGTCTGTTTGTGTGTATTCTGTGATTGTCATGTAAGTCCATCCCTGCGAGTGTCATGTAGAGTTTAGATTTATCATTTGGTTTAGTATTAACATTATTGAAGTGACATTTCATATTACAATAGTGTCAAGTGTTAAACTGAGTTGAACATTGTGTTTAGACATGTTAGGGTTACTGTAGTGTACCTTGGCGCGGGTGCAGTAGGCCTGCCAGTTGAGTTCAGGGTCAGGCAGCACATTGAGGGCCATGTTACAGATCCCTGTGGACATCTCATGTTTTCCCAGCAGATAGAACACCTTGGCCAGCTGGTTCAGGATGAACGCATCGTCTGCAGCTAGTTTTATGGCCTGCAGGGGACAATATTACATTCGTTTTTACGATAACCTGAAGAATGACAGGGCTATGCTCTCTTTTTAAAATCTGGCAGGTGCATAACAACCTATAACCCTGCATAAGGGCTTATGAGAAGTTTTCAACCCTGCAGAAGAACTGAGGGCAGATACGGTAGTAGACTTGAGCTGGCGCCAAGTTTATAACCCTTTATACAGTAGGTGATGAGGAAGCAGACATATCAGCTAATCATTATTCAAACGTTCATGATACACTGTCATCTGAATGAATCTGGCAGCTGTGAGGATAAGATGCCACTAAGCAGTCATTAGAAGCATTAAAAAGCAAGAGACAAGTCCCTAGGGCTTTACGACTTGTTCTAGTTTATAAGTCCCACTTTTCTGTGAGTGTTGTACGTACAGTTCCGAAGCAGAACAGGGGGTCAGAATCAGAGTAGCCACAGTCATGTACAGACATGGGCACCGTGGAGAATTCTTCTTTCCTCTCTAACATGATGCCTATGTAGCACCAGGATAGTGCTGTGTGGGTGAGGGGGTCAGGTAGAAACATACTGAATGATTAATCAATACATTTAGGACAGTAAGACACAGCACTCATCTTGTGGGTTCAGATGGAGAGAGAGCAATAATAATTAATTCTTTTTTTCCGCCTATCTTCCTTCTTGTATACCTTTGTGATGTGTTTTCTCTGACTTCAGGGTCTCTGTGAGCAGCTTCAGTCCCTTGTAGTGAAACAGTCTGGAGTTCTCCGAGTCTTCCTTGTTCTTTACCATATCATCTAGTCTACAAAAATAGATCCATTTGCTTTACATTGTTCTTACACATGAGCTTGGAGATATTATTTTCTAATTTATTTTCTATGAAAAGATTTGAAACATTCAAGACACAATTTACCGAATATAGATTGTTGCCATTTTGAAATACCAGCTTCTCTTTTCTTCTGTTGGTATCTAAAAAAAATAAGCAACATTAACTTTTACTAAATCAATATATTACTGTAGATGTGAAATTACTTCGTAAGTAATCTAACATGAGATCTCACCAGCTCTCCCCCGTAGTCCAGAGCTCTGTTGTACAGGATCAGAGAGGCGGTCAGTCTTTCCCTCTGCTCTTCCTCTCTGTCAAGCTCTATGTCATAAGGATGAGCATAGGCCTGCTCTGCCAGGCACCGGGCTGCAGAAAGCCTGGACTCCGCCTGACCTGGCTGCCCAGCCTCCAGACCCATGAGCTGGGACAACTTCTCCACACACTCCCCTGCGTCCAGCTCCCTCTGGAGGCGGTCGTACACGTAGCCAAGGTTGGCCCAAGCGTTCAGGTTCCCCGGGTCTTCTTTACAGATGCTCATGAAGGTCTCCTCGGCCTGCTCCAGCTGGTCCAAATGGAAAGCCAGGAGACCCAGGAGGTTACGGACACCATACTGGAGGTACCTGTAATGTTTTGAAAACAATAGTCCAGTCCATTTATTATTCATTGTACCAGCTAAAGGGAAATTAGAATTCCAGTTCCATGTTTTACTCCAGCACTCTTTAGCTAGTGATCAACAATGTAACTGCCAAAATAATGGAATCACTTGAGTTAAATTAGGGATACAAAGTATATTGAAAGCAAGTGATTGCACACAGGTGTGGTTCCTGAGTTAAATAAACAATTGACATTCCATAATGCTTAGGTTCCTGAATAAAAATCCGCAGGGCACAATGGTCAATGAATAGTTTAATGAGTATGAAAACGATGTAACCATATGCCATGGCCATCTGTCACCAGATCTCAATCCAATTGGACACTTATGGGAGATTCTGGAGCGGAGCCTGAGACAGCGTTTTCCACCACCATCAACAAAACACCAAATTATGGAATTTCTTGTGGAAGAATGATGTCGCATCCCTCCAATAGAGTTCCAGACACTTGTCCTATTAAGACACTTAACACTTTGGTGTTTCCTTTATTTTGGCAGTTACCTGTATGTACACCCATGATTTCAGTAAAGTTCAATTAACAATATCAGACATCCCAAACTCCATCCTTATAACCATAAGATAATATGTTACAATACCCAACTTCTGCCTCCAGCTCAGCCCCCAGAGAGTCCACCTTCAGCTGGGTGTCCCTCCTCCGCAGCTCCCCTGGCCCGCTGGGCTCATGGTTCAGGTTGAGGTCCAGGTGGAAGTGACCTGGGATGTACGCCATGCCATCAATGAGGGACTCAATGTCCTCCTCTGTGTTGCCTTCCTTCATGGCTTTCTCCTGTTTATTAATCACATATTTATCCAGGTAATTCATAGTCTTTTACAATTACTACCTGAGACTCATATGTCCCCATACACTACTGTTGACTGTCAGAGTCAACTGGCTGTTTTCTTCTTCCTCCAGAGGCAGACTGGTAATACCGGTTAGGTTAGGGACTAGGGAGGGGAAGGAGTAAGTAACCTCATGCAGTGGTGTACTGTACTCCCATTCTGGCCTAGCTGGCTTAGTTGGCTACCTCCCGCTCCATTCTTCTCATTTGAATAGTACATTTGAATGTGATTGAACATTTATGACCCCCTTTTTTGTGTTTCTCTTTATGATACAATACATTGAGATGTGGTTTGAATATCTGACTGATAATCAGTAGGTCTATGGTCTTCTTTTATGGCTCACATGTCAGCTTTAGGTTTTTACAGACAAGGAGAGTGGGTTATTGCTTTAGACAGGTGTCACAACAACAGTAGGTAGGTTGACTTTCACTCAACCTTTTAAAACAATCTTTTAGAAGGTGCTTACATCAGCTTTCCTCTTGCCTGCTGTCTCCATGGTAATGACAGAACGTGATCCATTAGGCTCAGCATGAACAGTTTGAGAGAGATGCAGTTGGACAAAGAGCCCTTTGACTTGGCTCATGTGCTTAGATGAAGTATGCAGATATCCTCAATCTCAGTGAACTCAAATAAACTCTAATTGTAAACAAAGGTGATCACTCTTTCAAAACTCATACTAATATTTCAAAAAGTATTTGTTGCATTACGGTCTGTCCAGTGCAGATAAGGAGTATTTATTTATGTATGGTACCACCAGTATTTATTTTTTTACCCTTGAAGTGTTTGGCCTCTTATCACCACCAGAGGGTGGACATGCATTGATTGTATTGTATGACAAACAGATTGAAAGTGTTGTGTACTGACACCACACTGTTGACGGAGAGCGAGCATTTAATTTATTATAGTGTTGAATAAAAGTTGGCAGATATTTTTTTTATAAAAGCTCAAGCAATTCCTATGGTGATGGATAATGGGTACGTAAAATCTCATCTTCACAAATGATCCCAAAATAGTTCCGAATATATTTGGGCTGTGTGTGTTTTATCTGCTTTATGAGCTGCGATTTTAGTGAACCAATTACCCTTAACTTGAATAGCATATAGCATAGAGTTTCACCCAAGTTTGTTACGTGTCTGATCATTTTGACAGCTTGTGTTTTAGTTGGCTAAGGATGTCGTTGGCAGTCTAGACATCAAACATCCGTCTAGAATGACGTCTGATTCCTGGGCCAGACTACTAATCTGTCAGCATGGTAATGTCTATCCTTCAATCTCTAAACTGAAAAACATACTTGTGGAGTACTTGATCAGACATATTTGACTTCCTTTGGATATTGGGGTAATAGACCCAGTGCTCTTAAAAACATTTTAGTCCAATGTGTGTTTTTTCCTATCTCTTGATTTCCGTATTTATTTTTTATTTTCGTTCCTTCTTTTCTGTACTATTTTGCTCCTAAATTACTTTAACAGGAGGGAAAACACCATTGTGCTGTCTGCAGGTGCTTGGTGATGTCATCAACCCGGGACAAGAGTCAGGGAGAACACCAAGGTGAGTGTTGAAAGAGTGGATGGTGGGGAAGGAGGGAAAAGGGGAAGAAGGGGAACATGTGCATGAAGTCAGTCTGTTCCTTACCCAGTCTGTCATGTAACCTGACAGAGAGTCAGGAGCAATACTCATACTAACCGTACAATTTGTGACGTGAATTTAGTATGTAGTATGCTTATTGGTCATAGTATGTGTAACAGTGTAGGTTCCGTCCCTCTCTTCGCCCCAACCCGGGCTCGAACCAGGGACCCTTGCACACATCAACAACTGACACCCCACGAAGCATCGTTACCCATCGCGCCACAAAAGCCGCGGCCCTTGCAACGCAAGGGGAAACCCTACTTCAAGTCTCAGAGCGAGTGACGTCACTGATTGAAATGCTATTAGCTTCCCTGTAGCTCAGTTGGTAGAGCATGGTGTTTGCAACGCCAGGGTCGTGGGTTCGATTCCCACGGGGGGCCAGCACAGAAAAAAATGTATGAAATTGTATGAAATGTATGCATTCACTACTGTAAGTCGCTCTGGATAAGAGCGTCTGCTAAATGACTAAAATGTAAAAAAAAATAGCGCGCACCACCGCTAACTAACTAGCCATTTCACATCGGTTACATATGGATATAGTTAGTATGCCAAAGGTTCCTGGATGACATACTAAATTCGACAAAATACGAAGTACACATGCAGTGGACACTATTTCCGTGCAATTCATCAGCCACGGCCGTGGCTTCATTACTTTTCAGATTTAAAGAAAATGGTGGAAAATATGCAGCCGAAGTCCGACGAGAGGGCATACTAATTATGACACATGTTAAGAACATTTAAAAAAATGTAATAAAGTAAGTTACGTTACACATTATGTTGGCTGACAATTTGTTAGCTACGCTATCCTTAAGAACCGCATAGCATTACAGCAATATGTACCTGCATGTTAGCTAGTTACCTAACGTTAGTTGGCTACTAATACATCAAACTTGCCAGACAGTATATTAACTATCTGCTATCTAACTAACTACCCAACATTTATTGACTTGATTATTGACATCATTCTTAGCTAAGTGGTATAGTCATTGTCATGTCGGTATGAAGAGATTCGGGAAACAGACGCAGAAATGCATAATATTTTTTTTAGTTAAGGCCCAAATTACGGCGTGCCGTGTAAAGGCACGGGGACAAAGACCAAACAAACACGTAACAAAAACACCCAAACAAAAGAGGCAGGAGTACCTTGAAAAAAGAACACCTGGGACGAGACCCGTAATCATCTGTGCAATCCATAAGGGCACGAAAGCCCAAAACACACAGCACAGGTACTCACGCACCAACGGACATTGTAACAATAATCAGCAGCACCATGGTGAACAAAGGGCACATGTATACAAATAAACTCAGCAAAAAAACTAACGTCCCTTTTTCAGGACCTTGTCTTTCAAAGATAATTCGTAAAAATCCAAATAACTTCACAGATCTTCATTGTAAAGGGTTTAAACACTGTTTCTCATGCTTGTTCAATGAACCATGAACAATTACTGAACAGGCACCTGTGGAACGGTCGTTAAGACACTAACAGCTTACAGACGGTAGGCAATTAAGGTCAGTTATGAAAACTTAAGACACTAAAGAGGCCTTTCTACTGACTCTGAAAAACACCAAAGGAAAGATGCCCTGGGTCCCTGCTCATCTGCATGAACGTGCCTTAGGCATGCTGCAAGGAGGCATGAGGACTGCAGATGTGGCCAGGGCAATAAATTGCAATGTCCGTACTGTGAGACGCCTAAGACAGCACTACAGGGAGACAGGACGGACAGCTGATCATCATCGCAGTGGCAGACCACGTCCAACAACACCTGCACAGGATCGGTACATCCGAACATCACACCTGCGGGACAGGTACAGGATGGCAACAACAACTGCCCGAGTTACACCAGGAACGCACAATCCCTCCATCAGTGGTCAGACTGTCCGCAATAGGCTGAGAGAGGCTGGACTGAGGGCTTGTAGGCCTGTTGTAAGGCAGGTCCTCACCAGATATCACCGGCAACAACGTCGCCAATGGGTACAAGCCCACCGTCGCTGGACCAGACAGGACTGGCAGAAAGTGCTCTTCACTGACGAGTCGTGGTTTTGTCTCACCAGGGGTGATGGTCGGATTCGTGTTTATCGTCGAAGGAATGAGCGTTACACCGAGGCCTGTACTCTTGAGCGGGATCAATTTGGAGGTGGAGTGTCCGTCATGGTCTGGGGCGGTGTGTCACAGCATCATCGGACTGAGCTTGTTGTCATTGCAGGCAATCTCAACGCTGTGCGTTACAGGGAAGACATCCTCCTCCCTCATGTGGTACCCTTCCTGCAGGCTCATCCTGACATGACCCTCCAGCATGACAATGCCACCAGCCATACTGCTTGTTCTGTGCGTGATTTCCTGCAAGACAGGAATGTCAGTGTTCTGCCAAGGCCAGCGAGAGCCCGGATCTCAATCCCATTGAGCACGTGTGGGACCTGTTGGATTGGAGGGTGAGGGCTAGGGCCATTCCCCCCAGAAATGTCCAGGAACTTGCAGGTGCCTTGGTGGAAGAGTGGGGTAACATCTCATAGCAAGAACTGGCAAAACTGTTGCAGTCCATGAGGAGGAGATGCACTGCAGTACCTAATGCAGCTGGTAGCCACACCAGATATTGACTGTTTCTTTTGATTTTGACCCCCCTTTGTTCAGGGACACATTATTCAATTTCTGTTAGTCACATGTCTGTGGAACTTGTTCAGTTTATGCCTCTCAGTTGTTGAATCTTGTTATGTTCATACAAATACAAACACATGTTAAGTTTGCTGAAAATAAACAGTTGACTGTGAGAGGACATTTCTTTTGTTGCTGAGTTTACAATCAGTGGGAATAGGGGCCAGGTGTACGCAATGAACGTTCCAGAGGGATCCGTGACAGTACCTCCGCCTCACGATCACAGGAACCCAGTGCGGGACCCGATGCAGCTGCCGAAGTTGCGTCGTCGCCGGACGGGCCAGTTGCCACTGCTGAAGTTGCGGCCGCGTCGGACGGACCAGTAGCAGTGGCGTCGGATGGACCGGTTGTTGCGTCGTCAGACGGACCCGTTGTGGCGGCGTCAGACGGACCCGTTGTGGCGGCGTCACGATCACAGGAACCCAGTGCGGGACCCGATGCAGCTGTCGAAGTTGCGGCGGCACCGGACAGACCAGTCGCAGCGTCGTCGGACGGGCCATTCCAGTTGTCTCCCTCAATGGTCAATTATTCTGTCACATTGGTATGAAGAGATTCGGGAGACAGATGCAGGAATGCGTTATTGGGTTTTTTATTAAGCCCCAAATTACGGCGTGCTATGTAAAGGCACGGGACGAAGATCAAACAAACACGTATACAAAACACAGGGTTGAAACCCAAACAAAAGAGCGAGGAGTACCTTGAATAAATAACACCTGCACACAATGATTATCACACGGGACAAGACCCATAATCATCTGCGCAATCCACAAGGGCATGAAAGCCAAAACACACAGCACAGGTACTCACACGCACCAACGGACATTGTAACAATAATCAGCAGCACCATGGTGAACAAAGGGCACATATATACAAATACAGTCAGTGGGAATAGGGGCCAAGTGTGTGCAATGAAAGTTCCAGAGGGATCCGTGACAGTCGGGCGATTCAATGGCTATCTACTCTGATTTCAGAGCACTCTCTCGCAGAATAACTGCTGAATTTATGAACGCTCAACACCCGTTGAATATGGCCAGTGTCAGTAAATGTTGGCCAAAAAAATACATAATTTAAATGTTGCCTGCAGCACAGTTACAGTCACCAATGCTCTGGATAACATGAAAACAGCCTAACCAGCTTTGCTAGGGTGTGTAAAATGGTCAGAGTGAGGTGTTCTCTCATTTGTTTTTCTGGAAGTAGCTAGCCAACATTAGCCAGTTAGCTTGGGTGCTTGACTGCCGTTGAACGCTCAACTCTACTCCTCGGCCAGAGCATCCAGTGTGCGCTCCGAGAGCCAAACGCTCTGAATTTATGAACTGACAATCTGACAATGCTCTGGATTTACAAACACCCAGAGCGCACTCTGGCACTCCAGATTGAATTTACAAACACACCCGAAATCGTAAAATGTTTAGCTAGTCAAGCTAGCAAGAGGTTGCTTAACAACAGCATCACCTTCCAGTAGACAGGCTAAGCTCTAGTACACTCAACTGAAACGATACAGTTTGTTTCCAGTAAGAGTTTCATGGGGTTTCATTTGTGTATGGTACAATAGTTATCTTCTGTAGTTGATATGTTGTCTGTCTGTTGAACATATTTGTTGTTTATGAAGTCATCTCTGTTCCTTACTCAATCTCAGTCTGCCACGTAATCTGACAGAGCATTTTCTTAGGTTTCTCTGTGTGTGCTGCAGTAGATGTTAGAATAGTCTGGTGTACAGTATAATATGTTGTTGTAAAACCTTTAGGGTCCAGCTGTTAAGTGGGTAGATATACAGTACCAGTCAAAAGTTTGGAAAAACCTACTCATTCCATGGTTTTTCTTTATTTTGACGATTTTCTATATTGTGGAATAATAGTGAAGACATCAAAACTATGAAATAACACATATGGAATCATGTAGTAACCAAAGAAGTGTTAAACAAATCAAAATATATTTGAGATTCTTCAAAGTAGCCACCCTTTGCCTTGATGACAGCTTTGCACACGCTTGGCATTCTCTCAACCAACTTCATGAGGTAGTCACCTGGAATGCATTTCAATTAACATTTGTGCCCGGTTAAAAGTTAATTTGTGGAATTTCTTTCCTTCTTAATGTGTTTGAGCCAATCAGTTGTGTTGTGACAAGGTAGGGATGGTATATAGAAGATATACTTTTGACTGGTACTGTATACATGATTTTGTGCGTTGGTAGTGTTGAATTATTAATATTTTCACATTTCTCCGCACAACTGTTGCCATGGTATTCACCCTTCCTCAGGTGCCAGGGCATAGTCAAATAATATGAAAATTGCACATCATATTTTCTGAGTCGTCAGTACATTTTTCTTTTTAACATTCAATTTTCTACTTCATCAGCCTCATAGAAGCCTCCTAAAGACCCAGAATGGCAGAGAATTGGAGAGATGTTAACCCCCAATAATCCTCTAAGAGACGTTCCCAGTATTGGAGGATTATGATGTGTGTCCAACATACTGAAAATGTTAAAGTTTTTTGGTGTTAGGAAACTAAGCCCCAGTTAGCCCAGTTATTAATCGTTTTAACGAGGTCTGTCCTGACACACACACACACACACGCACACGCACACACGCACACCTCCTGATGAGGAGATATAATTATAATGGCATGTCTGCTCCATGCGAATGTGCGACATAAGTCACTGTGATCTAACATAGCATTCATGTACAGTGCATTCGGAAAGTATTCAAACCCCTTCCCTTTTTCCACAATTTGTTACGTTACAGCCTTATTCTTATTTTTTTCAACCTCTTCAATCTACACACAATACCCCATAATGACAAAGCGAAAAATGTTCCAATATTTATTACAAATAAAAAACAGATACCTTATTCACATAAGTATTCAGGCCCTTTGCTATGAGACTTGAAATTGAACTCAGGTGCATCCTGTTTCCATTGATCAACATTGAGATGTTTCTATAACTTGATTGGAGTCCACCTGTGGTAAATTCAATTGATTGGATATGATTTGGAAAGGCACACACCTGTCTATATAATATCCCACAGTTGACAGTGCATATCAGAGCAAAAAACCAAGCCATGAGGTCAAAGGAAGTATCTGTAGAGCTCCGAGACATGATTGTGTCCAGGCACAAATCTGGGGAAGGGTAGCAAAAACATTCTGCAGCATTGAAGGTCCCAAAGAACACTGGCCTCCATCATTCTTAAATGGAAGAAGTTTGGAACCACCAAGACTCTTCCTAGAGTTGTCCGCCCGGGCAAACTGAGCAATCGGGGGAGAAGGGCCTTGGTCAGGGATGTGACCAAAAACCAAATGGTCACTCTGAAAGAGCTCCAGAGTTCCTCTGTGGAGGTGGGAGAACCTTCCAGAAGGACAACCATCTCTGCAGCAAACCACCAATCAGGCCTTTACGATAGAGTGGTCAGACGGAAGCCACTCCTCAGTAAAAGGCACATGACAGCCCCTTTGGAGTTTGCCAAAAGGCACCTAAAGGACTTAGACCATGAGAAACAAGATTCTCTGGTCTGATGAAACCAAGATTTAATTATTTTGGCCCGAATGCCAAGCGTCACATCTGGAGGAAACCTGGCACCATCCCTATGGTGAAGCATGGTGGTGGCATTATCATCCTGTGGGGATGTTTTTCAGTGGCAGGGACTGGGAGACTAGTCAGGATAGAGGGAAAGATGAATGAAGCAAAGTACAGAGAGATCCTTGATGAAAACCTGCTCCAGAGTTCTCAGGACCTCAGACTGGGGGCGAAGGTTCACCTTCCAACAGGACAACGACCCTAAGCACACAGCCAAGAGAACGCAGGAGTGGCTTCGGGACAAGTCTCTGAATGTCCTTGAGTGGCCCAGCCAGAGCCCGGACTTGAACCTGATCGAACATCTCTGAAAATAGCTGTGCAGCGACGCACTCCATCCAATCTGACAGCTTGAGAGGATCTGCAGGGAACAATGGGAGAAACTCCCCAAATACAGGTGTGCAAGCTTGTAGCATCATATCCAGGAAGACTCAAGGCTGTAATCGCTGCCAAAGGTGTTAACAAAGTACTGAGTAAAGGGTATGAATACTTATGTAAATGTAATAGTACGTTTTTTATGTTTAATAAATGTGCAAAATTTTCTAAAAACTTGCTTTGTCATTATGGGGTATTGTGTGTAGATTGAGGGATTTAAAACCTTTTTTTTTTAGAATAGGGCTGTAATGTAACAAAATGTGGAAAAAGTTAAGCGGTCTGAATACTTTCAAAATGCACTGTATACTGTGCATTCACCTCATACTAACTTTTGTATTGTATTTACTTGTCGTCAAAGTCATCCTGATATAGAAGGGTTCCCTGGTGCTGTACCACGAGCTGCTTTCATGTTTGTGTAGCCAAACCGTTTGATCCCTCAATTCGCTTTTATGAATTTCAGATGTTGGTTTTGGTTCATGTTATGATACCTTTTTTGTGGGATCAATGCATTTTTCATCTATCTGCTCCCCAACAGATCTTGTATCCTTAGAGGCAATCTGAGCACTGTTTCAATCAGACAGTGACTGTGAACTGAAAAGCTATCTCTGGCTGTGGTGAAGCTGAACAGTAACCTGGATTTTACCAGATTACATGAGTGATTTACCCATCTTCCTCTCCATCACCTTTATGATACTATATATTTTTTATTATCATGGTACCTCTAAGTGGGCCATCAGACCCTCCTTAGCATCTTGAAAGAGTGCTACCTACAGTCAGTGCATTGCCAAAGATCCACTCAGCTCTCCAGTCTCTCTGAGGCACTGGCTGACTATAGATTAGAGTTCTAAAGGTCTCTCTAGTGCCAACTGGCTGTTTGTCTGTTACAAAGGAGGTTGGTGGCACCTTAATTGGGGAGGACGGGCTTGTGCCAATGGCTAGAGCTGAATAGGTGGAATGGTATCAAATACATCAAACACATGGTTTCCATGTGTTTAATGACGTTCCATTTGCTCTGTTCCAGCCATTATTATGAGCTGTCCTCCCCTCAGCAGTTCAGGTCCCATATGTAAAGGTCCAATCTACTAACAGACTCGGTTCATATACTTTTTATTTAATTTTTTACGTTCATTTATTTGGTAAATATTTTCTTAACTCTATTTCTGGAACTGCATTGTTGGTTAAGGGCTTGTAAGTAAGCATTGTATTCGGCGCATGTGACAAATAATATATGATTTGATTTGAATACTTATATAAATGTCATATTTCAGGTTTTTATTTGTAATTAATTAGCAAAAATGTCTAAAAAATAGTTTTTGCTTTGTCACTATGGGGTATTGTGTGTAGATTGAGGCGGAGGTAAGCGAAGGTAACCTGCCTAAATAACTACCGCCCCGAACAGGGTTGGAAGGTGAACCTTCGCCACAGTCTGAGGTCCTGAGCACTCTGGAGTAGGTTTTCGATCCTGACTAGTCTCCCAGTCCTTGCTGCTAAAAAACATCCCCACAGCATGATGCTGCCACCACAATGCTTCACCGTAGGGATGGTGCCAGGTTTCCTCCAGACATAAAGCTTGGCATTCAGGTCAAAGAGTTCAATCTTGGTTTCATCAGACCAGAGAATCCTGTTTCTCATGGTCTAAGAGTCTTTAGGTGCCTTGACAGCTCCAAGCGGGCTGTCATGTGCCTTTTACTGAGGAGTGGCTTCCGTCTGGCCACTCTTTCAGAGTGACCATTGGGTTCAAGCGGAGCCTTGTCTGGCAGCGAAACAGTTCATTCAGACTAATTTACTGCCTTTTAAAAAAAACAGCTGATATGGCTGACTTGCTTAAACAAATGTGGATTCTAATGACAATTGAGATGTACAAACTATGGTATAAGGGGACGACAAGCGGATAAGAGGCAATCTGTAATTTAGATTAAGACATTAATGAGCAAGCTAGGACGGACGTAGTCAATATAACTATTTGTTTAGCACTTTTGAAATGTACAGCGACAGAATTCAGAGCATTGGCCGTTCTTACAGTGTTTTTCCTGTACACCAAGTCAGAACCGTAGGATAAATAAAGGGGGCATATAAGCAGACAATGAAAGCTCTTACACAATTCAATGATTACATTTCTTTAAAACAGGTTATAGGCTACATGTGCACCACCAAGTCAGAACAGTAGGCAAAATTAAAAGGGGTAAATAGACCAAATTATTAGAGTGAGGCACATGGGCTACTCACATCTTACTACACAACATACACTTAGTATTACTTTCTTAGCTACAGTATACATATCTCCCTGGCATATTACATCATTTATTCAGCAGCATACAATACATTTTCTACTCACCTTGTTGTGCTGTGCTTACTTGAACAAGAAGGTGGCGTGACGGTCCTTCGTGGGCAAATTTGGTCCTCAAAGTCTGGCATTCTCTGCATTTATGGAGCTTTCAAAACGACTGGGAACTCGGAAAAAAACAAGGTTGAATCATGATGACGTCATTGATCTTCAGGTTGTAGCTCTCGAAAGATGCAGGATTTACAATTCTGAGTTGGATGACCGTTCAAAACATATTTTCACAGTCAAAGCTCGTTTATTTCCAACTTCCCAGTTGTCTTGAACTCACTGAAGTCAAGTTTTCACAGTTCCGAGTTAACAGTTGTTTTGGGCGCGGCACAAATCATGCTTCATTGACAGAAAAGCCAATGTTGAATGTTTTTCATTTTAAACTTAGAAAAGAGCCCCTTAATCCCAGATTTGGGACCACACAGCCACTCCACTGAATAACAGGCTAGTGATTGCTTTGCAATGTTTGCAGTTAGCCACTGTCACTGATTACTTCCAAACCCCTCATTGTTGAATTTGCAATTTCCAACTTGTTGTGTAATGTTTATCCAATGGTCGATGAGCACCAATACATTTTATCTATAATTTCTCTTCATTATTTCTCTTCATATGACAAGGATTAAAAAGGATTTGCCAGTAGATTGTCCTCTTGATTCATGACGATTACTGCTAGGTAAGATTTTGAAAGTATGATGTTGACATGATCAGTCCAATCAAAGCTACTGTACATATAACGTGATTTGACTCATTTTATCTGTGGCCAATGACCTTGAGCCTTCTTTGATGGGCACGTCTAATGTAACTCTATGTCAGCACCCAATGGGCTAGAATTTTCTAGCTCTACCCTTAGACTTGGCGATGACATAGTGTCCCCATGAGTGACAGAACACAGCCAATAATGGCGCAACACTTCTGTATTTTCTGCTGGCTTGCCCCACCACCACAGAAAGCACTGAACTAGGCTGAAACACCTGCATTCTGGAGCTGTTTTACTCAAGAAAACAAAAAAGAGACCATGTTTGTATGTGGCTTTATTAACTCAATGATATACATCTTTTTTATATTGTTTGCAAACTGATACGTGACACATATTAATGCCAAAATAACATGCAAAACAGGCAAGCCCCCAATTTTCTTTTACATTTGCTCCACCTACCCTGAATGACGGGTCGCCACTGGGTCCAACTCATAAACGAAATGCAAATCTGATATGGACAGTGTTCTTGTATAACAGTCTATATGTGGCTTATAGGAAAGAGGTGAAATCGAATTATTCGTTTAAACCGTGTGGAGATACAGAATTAAATGTATATATCCACATGGCTTCTCTTTGGAGTAATTTGGTGTCATAGTCGTCACCTCTACGTGGTGGATGAACTGTTTCGATCCCGACGCAACGTAATTCATTAATAGAATGTTGTTCTATAAAGTGTCTCGCAACTGGCGAGGTGATTTCTTGACGTCTAATAGTGGATTTATGTTCTCCAAGACGTACTTTCAATAAAAAATAGTATTACAAGAACACTGTAACATATACATACATATACATTTAGTAGTGCAAGTTATACATTGCTTTATCTCATAGGTCCTAGAAGTCGGAGGGCATACAAGTGGTACAAGATCTACAGGGAAACATTTTATGAAGGCCTCTTTTCTCTCTCTGACCACATCTGATTTGACCAATATTTTTATAGAACTCTTGATCGTTTATTGTTGAATAAAGGTGGATTCTGGAAATCAGAATTTAAAGAGGAGTCTCATGACAATACACTTGATGCCATTACCGCTATCATTGAAAGTAAGTATATCGTTTACAGAAAACGGTTTCTTCTGTTTTTGTTGGGATTTATTAAGTAACTGGCTTCTGTTCAAGCTTTTAACTTGGTTTTGAGCTTTATCAAGCCAGGTATCGGGGTATGCTCTCGAGCGAAAACGCTCACGGAGAGAATTTGATTGTTTGTCATATTCTTCCTCTGTGTCATAGATGCGACGCAGTCTATGAAGTTGACTGGTAAACCTCTTTTTAGGGGAAGAGGGCGATAACTATCAACATTATATTTTTATCTGTACGTTTTCTGTAAGCTGTAGTACTTAGAGATTGTCCCTTTTTTGTAACAAGTACATCTAAGAAATGTATAGAGTTAATGTTATTTTACATAGTGAAGGAAATTGATTGTACTCTAGAGTTAATGTAAGTAATACATTATTTTTATTTAATTTCAGAACCCGTCCAGATCATAAAGCATACGACCCTGTTGAGGAATAGGCACTACATATTACATTTTAATCATTTAGCAGACGCTCTTATCCAGAGCGACTTACAGTAGTGAATACATTTCATGCATTTTTTTTGTTGTTGTACTGGCCTCCCTTGAGAATCGAACCCACTACCCTGGTTTTGCACACACCATGCTGGCGTTGCAAACACCATGCTCTACCAACTGAGCCACAGGGAAGCTAAACTGCCCAAACTGCTCACCCATAAAATGTGTAGAGTGAGGCGAGCTATGTTGGGTGAGGGTAATGTAGGCTGCTATGAAGCTCAAGTGGTTTGAAGTAATCTGGTCAGCAAGTGTGTGTACATTCTTGTTATTATGTTGTAGGTGTGCTTTGATGGTCTGATACAGCAGTATAGTATATCAGATGGTGTGCAGAAAAATATCAATCAAATGAATAACTGTCTCATCCAGTATTAAATGACATAGACATCTGTCCCACTAGATTACTCTGATTAGACCCCTGATCGCCCTTTCTACCACCCCCGGCTTGGCATTACTCTGAATGTGGAGAGAGCTTTTCACTGATGGTGCTGTTACGGAACATGACTCCTCTGTGAGAAAGCATGAATCAACATCAGCCAAGTAAGCAGAAGGCTTCGAAATGGGCTATTACGTCGGTGTTCAAGTGTTCTATTATTCGTGTCCAGTTGGAAAGGGGTGGTGCGTTTCACATCAGCACTATTACGGTAGGGGTATAGGGATATTACAGTACCTACGGAAGGCAAGTTGTGCGCTACGGTTCAGTTTTCCCCTCTACAGCTGTCGCTGGCATCATGCAGGTGGAATCTGCGTTTCGACGCGTGGCTTGTAGGGTTTAGGTCCAGCTCTCTGTTGTGTATTTCATGCATAGGCCTACACTAGCCTAATCTAGAAAGGACTATTCCGTATTGAGAAGCAAAACCACTCGTTTGGACTCGAGGGAAATGTAGACTATTCTTTCATAGGCTTCTGCGACTGTTTTTTTTTCTGAGGAAGATTCACATTATATGAATGCACCTCCACGGAGAGCCAGTGGACTTCATCGCGATAACCCTTCAGTGCGAATTTAACATAATACAGACCAGTGACTGTGTATTTATTTCAGCTGATGAGCGCATCATCTCAATAGATTGTAACAGCGCATTAACTTCACAGCATCGACGGTGTTTGCAATGGTATTAGGCTATTTTCTACATCCATGACCTCAACAGGACCATAGTATAATAGTGTTTCTCAATGTTCTGCCTGTTGATAAAACTAAAAGGACCTAGTGCATTATTTAACCTATTATCTCTCTGGCGCACCGATTGGAGAGGAGTTGCGTAGGATGCCAGACATTGCAATTAGAGGTTGCTGTTATTGCAGTTTGACAGACAAGGATATCCAAGAATCACAGAGGACGTAGTGTGCTTTGGTCTTGACAAAGAACGGAACAGTATGGATGAGAGCACAGCTGCCAACGAGTCTATTCCAGATTTAAACGATTTGGAGGTGAAAATCGGATGGAAGACACCTGAGGGTTTGCTCAAGTGCATGCGGGAAGAGGCGTCCACCCACCGAGATGTCAAGTTGAATTCACTGGAGACCAAAGACCGAGACATCACGGGCAGGAAGAGTCTGGATGAGAAGATTCGAAAATTAAAAGTTGATATGGTAAGGTCTTAATTGGGGCAGTGACTTTTGTTGGCCTTACCATTAGTTATTCACATTTAATTTAATTTTGTTAGAAAGATTATGAGCAGTCGTACAACATTTGCTCTGCTTTTGACATTTAATGTTATAAAGATTCCCTAATAACTCAGAATGATGTTGTTGGTGGTCATTAAGCCTACAGTGAACAGAATATGTATTTAATGTTGATCCTAGTCCTATATCCTCTTCCTGAATATAAGGCATCCACCCAATCAATAATTCAGCTGCTCTTCACCATGATAACAGCGGCAGGTGGCTGAGGTTGCTAAAGATTCATTATTGTCAACAGGTCATAATTGGTGTTTTCAGAGACTAATAATTAGCCTAGGGATGGATTACTATTGTATTATATAATGCGAAAGAACTGGTAGGCTATTTCATTTACAATCTAACTGTTCATTTATCCTATTAAACCAAGTTTATTGCAGGCCAGCCATCTTTCATTGATAGGCGACATTCCGAGCTTATCATAACAGACGTCATCATACTTCTCCCCTTGGTGCAAAAACAGGACTTCAGCAGAGAAGCTCCGGGTGTGTGTTGTTTTTCCCTTGTGCACAGATGTCTTGCATTCCTATGGCAAAGACAGGCGCTTGCGGCAGCTGTGTTGGTGACGGCGCAATGTATGTCGTATTGGAATGATTGTACACAAACAGCACATTGTGGATGCGTGTGTCCTCCTAGAAACCGAAACAAGTCTCATTTGGCGCATTTGTTTGGTTTGAAAATAACGACCCACAGGTTTTGTTTGTAGGCCTACCACTGCTGCACTTCCCTGCGGTGTCATTCTGTCATCTGCACTCTGACTTGCCAGAGAATAACAACAGACTACCCCAAAGACTCTGGCAAAGAAACCTGCATAAAATTACATATGGTGTTGTAGGATACAGTATGTAGTCCATGTTGCCCATAACAACTCAATATATTATGTTAATCCAAACTTTCTTGCTTTGCCAGTAGAATTTAGTCGATAGCCTATACCCAGAGGGAATACCACTACCAGCCATTTGGGTGATGATGTTTTACAGTGCTGACATTGTGGACCACTAGTGAGTGGTTTGAACAAACTAAACAGCAAAGGTTTTAAGGTTAGGGGACATCAAGAGGGTCATAAATCTTTGTGCGGCCAGTGTCACATAACGACCCCATGATTTGCTTGCAGCCATCCCCATTCATCAGCCCTGCTGAGCCAGAGGATGCAGAGAGAGCCCTGGTCAAAAGTAGTGCACTATGTAGGGAGTAGGGTACCATTTGGGACGCATACAGAGGCTCCAGTGATTAAGAGCTACCTCATAGTCAGAGTGATCTTCCCACTGCCAGACAGCATACATAGTGCTGCTATGTGTTGGGCCCATATCTCATCTCTCTGAGTGGTGCTGGGTAGCAGGAGAACAGAGGGGTACTGAACTTTGCACTCTCATCACTATTCTGCTTTCACAAAATAGGCTACACACATGCGCGTACACACACCACTGGTGTAACACAGTTTCTCTGGGCCCCCGCAAGGTCGAATCCCCCCCCCCCCCCCCAAAAAAAAACCAAAAACAAACATCTAATGCGTCAGCCAGACAGCCACTCACAAAGTATAGACTACCGGTCGCAGTCCATGTTGTTGAAATTGCAACATGTCTATGCTGCTGCCTATCAAATCAATGATGCCAGGGCATGTAGTCTATAGCTTTGCTTTAGCTAATGGATATATTTTTTATTGGTAGGCCTATTTGGGCATCCATTTCTCATGTTAAGCCTAACATTTCACTAACCTATACACGGTGTCGCCTGGCTGGCGGCAATAATGTAATTACTTGTTCAGTAATTAAAGTTGGATATTCAAACATTGCAGATAGTAAAAGAAAAATGTAGATGCAACCGCATACTAATCAGCTACCAATAGATTTTTTTAGACTATACAACTGTCCTGTATAGCCTACCTGAACCTGCATGACATGAGCCATCCTCGCAATCTGCACTGAGTATATCCCCCCTCTCCTTTGCCATCAGAACGGCCTAAATTCGTCGGGCCATGGACTTTACAAGTTGTTGAAAGCTATCCACAGGGATGCTGGCCCATGTTGACCAATGCGTCTCAATTGTGGGTTTCCTTTGGGTGATGGACCATTCTTGATTCACATGGGAAACTGTTGAGCGTGAACTCAGCAGCATTGTACATCTTGACACAAACCAATGCGCCTGGCACCATACCCCGTTCAAAGGCACTTAAATGGTTTGTCTTGCCCATTCACCCTCTGAATGGCACACACATACACAATTCATGTCTCAATTGTCCCAAGGCTTAAAAATCATTCTTTAACCTGTCTCCTCCCATTCATCTACACTGATTGGAGTGGACATCAATAAGGGATCATCGCTTTCACTTGGATTCAACTGGTCAGTCTAAGTCATGGAAAGACCCTCCAAGAACTGTTGTCCACTAAAGATCAAATAAAATTGTATTAGTAACATGCGCCGAATACAACAGGTGTAGACCTCACAGTGAAATGCTTTCTTACGAGCCCCAAACCAACAATTTTGTTTAAAAAAATACAGATAAGAATAATAAACAAAAGTAACAAGTAATTAAAGAGCAGCAGTAAAATAACAATAGCGAGACTATATACATGGGGGTACTGGTACATAGTCAATGTGTGGGGGCACCGGTTAGTTGAGGTAATATGTACATGAAGGTAGAGTTATTAAAGTGACTATGCATAGATGATAACAACAGAGAGTAGCAGCTGTGTAAAAGAAGAGGGGGGGCAATACAAATAGTCTTTGTAGCCATTTGATTAGGTGTTCAGGAGTCTTATGGCTTGGGGGTAGAAGCTGTTTAGAAGCCTCTTGGACCTAGACTTGGCGCTCCGGTACCGCTTGCCATGCGGTAAAGGAGAGAACAGTCTATGACTAGGGTGGCTGTAGTCTTTGACAATTTTTAGGGCCTTCCTCTGACACCGCCTGGTATAGAGGTCTTGGATTAGAGGTCGACCGATTATGATTTTTCAACACCGATACCGATTATTGGCGGCCCAAAAAAGCCGCTGCCGATTAATCGGCCGATTATTTTAATTTTTTTGTAATAATGACAATTACAACAATACTGAATGAACACTTATTTTAACTTAATATAATACATCAATAAAATCAATTTAGCCTCAAATAAATAATGAAACATGTTCAATTTGGTTTAAATAATGCAAAACAAAGTGTTGGAGAAGAAAGTAAAAGTGCAATATGTGCCATGTAAGAAAGCTAATGTTTAAGTGCCTTGCTCAGAACATGGGAACATATGAAAGCTAGTGGTTCCTTTTAACATGAGTCTTCAATATTCCCAGGTAAGAAGTTTTAGGTTGTAGTTATTATAGGAATTTTAGGACTATTTTTCTCTATAAGATTTGTATTTCATATACCTTTGACTATTGGATGTTCTTATAAGCACTTTAGTATTGCCAGTGTAACAGTATAGCATCCGTCCCTCTCCTCGCTCCTACCTGGGCTCAAACCAGGAACACATCGACAACAGCCACCCTCAAAGCAGCGTTACCCATGCAGAGGAAGGGAAACAACTACTCCAAGTCTCAGAGCGAGTGACGTTTGAAACGCTATTAGCGCGCACCCGGCTAACTAGCTAACCATTTCACATCGGTTAAACCAGCCTAAACTTGGGAGTTGATAGGCTTGAAGGGGTGGAACGTTCCAACAGGAATCTGTTCCAAAAAACGTAAAGTAAAAGGTTGCCAACCAACAACGCGTACAAAGTAGCAACGCATACAAACCTAGCTAACTAGCTGCCGAATAGGCATCAACTCACCACGTAGCTTATTCTTAATGTTTGTCCATAGGCAAACAGACATGTGAGGACAGACATTTTTCGTAATAAACGTGATGAGTGAAAAACGGAATGAAATAGACCACTCCCTACCCGGTATCTTATTCTGCCGCTATACAACTTTGTATGCGTTGTTTTTTGGAAACCTTGTTATTTACGAAGTTTTTGGAATAGATTCCTGTTGGAACGTTCCACAAATTATACCCACCCAGGTTGAAGTCATAAACAGCGCAATGCTTGAAGCACAGCGAAGGGCTGTTTGAATGAATGAGCCTGCTGCTGCCTACCACCGCTCAGTCAGACTGCTCAATCAAATCATAGACTTAATTATAATACAATAAACACACAGAAATATGAGCCTTAGGTCATTAATATGGTCGAATCCGGAACTATCATCTCGAAAACAAAAGTTTTTTTCTTTCAGTGACATATGGAACCGTTCCGTATTTTATCTAGCGGGTGACTAAGTCTAAATATTCCTGTTAGGCATTGATGTTTATGGTTAGGTACATTGGTGCAACGACAGTACATTTTTTGCAAATGCGCTTGTTAAATCAACACCCGTTTGTCGAAGTAGGCTGTGATTCAATGAAAATTAACAGGCACCGCATCGATTATATGCAACGCAGGACACGTTAGATAAACTAGTAATATCATCAACCATGTGTAGTTAACTAGTGATTATGTTAAGATTGATAGTTTTTTATAAGTTTAATGCTAGCTAGCAACTTACCTTTGCTTCTTGCTGCCCTCGCGTAACAGGTAGTCAGCCTGTTAATCCTTGTGGAGTGCAATGTAAGGCAGGTAGTTAGAGCGTTGGACTGGTAACCGAAGGTGGCAAACACGAATCCCCCCTGAACAAGGCAGTTAACCCCCGTTTCTAGGCCGTCATTGTAAATAAGAATGTGTTCTTAATCTGACTTGCCTAGTTAAATAAAGGTGTAAAAAAAAAATAATAATAATAAAAATTTAAAAAATCGGCAAATCGGTGAACCAAAAATACCGATTACAGATTGTTATGAAAACTTGAAATCGGCCCCAATTAATCAGACATTCAGATTAATCGGTCAACCTCTATCTTGGATGGCAGGAAACTTGGCCCCAGTGATGTACTGGGCCGTTCGCTCTACCCTCTGTAGTGCCTTGCAGTCGGAGGCCGAGCAGTTGCCATACCAGGCAGTGAGGCAACCAGTCAGGATGCTCTCGATGTTGCAGCTGTAGAACCTTTTTGAGGATCTGAGGACACATGCCAAATCTTTTCAGTCTCCTGAGGGGGAATAGGTTTTGTTGTGCCCTCTTCACAACTGTCTTGGTGTGCTTGAACCATGTTAGTTTGTTGGTGATGTGGACACCAAGGAACTTGAAGCTTTCAACCTGCTCCACTGCAGCCCCATCGATGAGAATGGGGGCGTGCTTGGTCCTCTTTTTCCTGTAGTCCACAATCATCTCCTTTGTCTTGATCACGTTGAGGGAGAGGTTTTTGTCCTGGCACCACACGGCCAGGTCTCTGACCTCCTCCCTATAGGCTGTCTCATTGTTGTTGGTGATCAGGCCTACCACCGTTGTGTCGCTTGCAAACTTAATGATGGTGTTGGAGTTGTGCCTGGCCGTGCAGTCATGAGTGAACAGGGAGTACAGGAGGGAACTGAGCACACACCCCTGAGGGGCCCCTGTGTTGAGGATCAGAGTGGCGGATGTGTTGTTACCTACAATTACCACCTGGGGGCGGCCCGTCAGGAAGTCCAGGATCCAGTTGCAGAGGGAGGTGTTTAGTTCCAGGGCCCTTAGCTTATCGATGAGCTTTGAGGACACTATGGTGTTGAACACTGAGTTGTAGTCAATTAATAGCATTCTCACGTAGGTGTTCCTTTTTTCCAGGTGGGAAAGGGCAGTGTGGAGTGCAATAGAGATTGCATCATCTGTGGATCTGTTGGGGCGGTATGCAAATTGGAGTGGGTCTAGGGTTTCTGGGATAATGGTGTTGATGTGAGCCATGACCAGCCTTTCGAAGCACTTCATGGCTACAGACGGTAGTCGTTTAGGCAGGTTACTTTAGTGTTCTTGGGCACAGGCACTATGGTGGTCTGCTTGAAACATGTTGGTATTACAGACTCGGACAGGGAGAGGTTGAAAATGTCAGTGAAGACACTTGCCAGTTGGTCAGCGCATGCTCGCAGTACACGTCCTGGTAATCCGTCTCGCCCTGCGGCCTTGTGAATGTTAACCTATTTGAAGGTCTTACTCACATTGGCTGCAGAGAGTGTGATCACATGGTCTTCCAGGACAGCTGGTGCTCTCATGCATGTTTCAGTGTTATTTGTATCGAAGCGAGCATAGCAGTAGTTTAGCTCGTCTGGTAGGCTCGTATCACTGGACAGCTCTCGGCGGTGCTTCCCTTTGTAGTCTGTAATGGTTTGCAAGCCCTGCCACATCCGACGAGTGTCAGAGCCGGTGTAGTACGATTCAATCTTATTCCTGTATTGATGCTCTGCCTGTTTGATTGTTCGGAGGGCATAGCGAGATTTCTTATAAGCTTCTGGGTTAGAGTCCCGCTCCTTGAAAGGTGCAGCTCTAGCCTTTAGCTCAATGCGGATGTTGCCTGTAATCCATGGCTTCTGGTTGGGGTATGTACGTATGGTTACTGTGGGGATGACGTCATCGATGCACTCATTGATGAAGCCAATGACTGATGTGGTGTACCCCTCAATGCCATGGGAGGAATCCCGGAACATATTCCAGTCTGTGCTAGCAAAACAGTCCTGTAGCTTAGCATCTGCTTCATCTGATCACGTCTTTTATAGATCTAGTCACTGGTGCTTCCTGCTTTAATTTTTGCTTGTAAACAGGAATTAGGAGGATAGAATTATGGTCAGATTTGCCAAATGGAGGGCGAGTGAGAGCTTTGTATGAGTCTCTGTGTGTCGGTACCGTGTGAATGTGCGGGGGTACAGGTTAGTGGAGGTAATTTGTACATGTAGGTAGGGGTAAAGTGACTATGCATAGATAATAAACAGCAAGTAGCAGCTGTGTAAAAACAAAGGGGGAGGTGGGTGTCAATGTAAAAATCAATGACAGGCGCATGGCCCCCAGAGCTCTAGGGCCCCCGCATTGAGGCACCTTCTAACTAGCAGAGGTGTCCTTTGTCGCCACTTCTCACCTTTGCTCCTGCCCGCTACTCACTCACTCACTCACTCACTCACTCACTCACTCATAGGGCTTTTTTGTTGCTTTTTCCCATCTGGCCTATTTAAAGTTTTATGCATCTGGCCTGTTTCAAGCTTAATGCATCTGGCCTGTTTCAAGCTTCATGCATCTGGCCTGTTTCAAGCTTCATGCATCTGGTCTGTTTCAAATTTCATGTATCTGGCCTGTGTATCATTGATCCAGACACAAATGGTTTTGTTGGGACAGACTTTGACACACTGCAATGTGTAGACAGGCAGAGACACAGATCATACTCAGTCTGGTCTTAGTCGGCTCAGTGTCATGCTGGCTGAATACTGTCTGACTACTTTCCCTCAAGAAGTCCCCAGCTGCTGTCAAATCTCAGACATTTCTTCACGGGTCTCAACAGCTTTACTGAGTTAGTGGGGTGGCAGGTAGCCTAGTGGTTAGAGTGTTGGACTAGTAACGTAAAGGTTGCAAGATCGAATCCCCAAGGTAAAAATCTGTTGTTCTGCCCCTGATCAAGGCCGTTAATCCATTGTTCATAGGCCGTCATTGAAAATAAGAATTTGTTCTTAACTGACTTGCCTAGTTAAATAAAGGTAGAAAGAAAAAGGATGCTCTGTCCTCAAAGACATGCTGCCACCTTCCTGTCATGGACTAAGACACACAGACGAGCCTCGTTGTATCAGATAGCTTCTATTATCAGTCTGGAGCTCAACTGTAATAAAATAAAAACACTTCTTTAGACTGTTATGTCCACATATAGGCTACAGTCTGCCACCTGTATCTATGTGTGTGTCCTATAAAAAGGAAAAGTCTTAAGAATGTGAATGCTGCACAGTGTTGTTGGAGCCCAGTGCATGACTCACCCCCTACCTCTCCCTGACTGCTGCTGTGCTGCACAGATGGAAGTCACAGGGGAGACATGTGCAGGCAGATAGAACAGGACAAGAGGGTTGTGTAAAAGAAAAGAATGAGATGGAGAGATGGCGGGAAGACAGACAAACAGAAGAAGCCAGAGTATGGAGTGTTTAGATGTAAGAGAGTCAGTATACTGTATATTGAGTGGGTGCAAGTCTGTGGAGACTGACTAGTACTTTTCCATGAATCTTTGGGACAAAGAGAGAGGGAGAGAAAGAGATAGAAAGAGTGGAAGGGAGTATGCAAACAGATGGAACAGTGGGAGGGCTGTGGAGAGAGGTCACCCTTCTGCTGTCTCTGAAAGGGATCTTACTAGATGGGGAGAAAGAGAGGGGGAGAGAGAGGGGGGAGAGATGGGGAGATGGAGGATGCTCAGGGATGTGTTCACTTAACTCTGTTTGCAGAAGGCAGACAATAGATAGGGAAGGTGAAAGATAACAGACAAGAGAGACAACCGTGTGTGTGTGTGGGGGGGGGGGGGTCTGTTTCATCCCTGTTTCCAGTGTGATATTGTCAGACTGGTCTCAGCGTGGGAATCTGTCTTTTGTTCACTGGTGTGTAGGACAGCTATGTGTACATTCACACTAATCATAACACTGTGCATGTGTATGCGTGCACGTGTATGCGTGGATCTGTGCATGCGTATAGGTTTCTGCATGGTGAAATGGCACATCAAGCCTGAAAATCATATTTTCCCCTTGAGTAGTATCAAGTGATAGCCTGTTCATTTTGTGATGAAGGCTGAGGAGACTAGTGCTTAAGATGCTACACACACACACACAGAGAGAGTGCTGTATATACTGTGTGAGCTCAACTGAGCGTGGCATGGTGTATGCGATGCAAGCCGGAGAAAGGAAAATTAGCTCTCCAGAATCCTGTGAATTAGCCGGGAGCTGTCTGGCCTGGCGCCTCCACCGGGAAACCGGAATCCTTTTGACTGTGAAAATGGCTCTACCACCTTCAAGGCTCCCAAGGCTATGACTCCCCCCCCCCCCCCCCCCCACCCCCCACACACACTTTAGGACATGCCTACAGGCAGACTGGCATTGGGACTGGCACATAAAATAAATGGCATGCAGACAACATGTAGATAGGCACACAAGCAAAAATGTAGCCTAGCCAGAGATTTGCAGAAAGATGGGTGTGTATCTTCTTTTCTGTCGTCTGTACCAATATGTAATTAAAAACAAAAAAATAACTGTTTTAAGTGAGAAGTAGGCATTGGTCTGAAGCCAAAAAATAAAGGAAATTCAAATGGGCACCACAAAGCCTATGCTCTACCAAGATTTTCCAGCACACAGCTTTGACCTACTACGGTCCCATGTGGCTCAGTTGGTAGAGCATGGTGTTTGCATGGTGTTTGCAACGCCAGGGTTGTGGGTTCGATTCCCACGGGGGACCAGTACGGAGAAAAAAATGTATGAAATGTATGCATTCACTACTGTAAGTCGCTCTGGATAAGAACATTTGCTAAAATGACTTAAATGTAATGTATGTTGGTCTGTTGTACTTCAAACAATGTGTATGCAGGTTGCTTAGGATTCAAACTTTCTCAAACAGCCTAATTCATACACTTAGAGCAGGTGCTCCCACAATATTGTGATTTGTACCACATACAAGTTAAAGTATTGTATTCTTCACACACTAATCCCATTACCTTTTCAAGCTTTTTTTAATTGTATGAAAGCATGCTTTGCTTTTATACTTACAAGACCATAATGCTTGATTGAGTGAGCTGTTTTTTTCTTGTCGTAATATGGTGCTGCCTGTATTTCCTTAAACCTTTATTTTAGCAATACATGTCATTGAGAAGAACATATATTTCAGAATATCTTTTTGGTCAGTAAGTGCCCAACATAACAACAGGTGGTGGTGTGTTGGACACAGTCACTCATATATACAGTTGAAGTCGGAAGTTTACATACACTTAGGTTGGTGTCATTAAAACTCGTTTTTCAACCACTACACAAATTTCTTGTTAACAAACTATAGTTTTGGCATGTCGGTGAGGACATCTACTTTGTGCATGACACAAGTCATTTTTCCAACAACTGTTTACAGACAAGTGAAATAATCTATCATTCACTGTATCACAATTCCAGTGGGTCAGGAGTTTACATACACTAAGTTGACTGTGCCTTCAAACAGCTTGGAAAATTCCAGAAAATTATGTCAATGCTTTAGAAGCTTCTGATAGGCTAATTGACATAATTTGAGTCAGTTGGAGGTGTACCTGTGGATGTATTTCAAGGCCGACCTTCAAACTCAGTGCCTCTTTGCTTGACATCATGGGAAAATCAAAAGAAATCAGCCAAGACCTCAAAAAAAGTATGCGAGTATAAACACCATAGGACCACGCAGCCGTCATACCGCTCAGGAAGGAGACGCGTTCTGTCTCCTAGAGATGAACATAATTTGGTGCGAAAAGTGCAAATCAATCCCAGAACAACAGCAAACGAGTCCTATATCGATATATCCTGAAAGGCCGCTCAGCAAGGAAGAAGCCACTGCTCCAAAACCGCCATAAAAAGCCAGACTACGGTTTGCAACTGCACATGGGGACAAAGATTGTACTTTTTGGAGAAATGTCCTCTGGTCTGATGAAACAGAAATAGAACTGTTTGGCCATAATGACCATCATTATGTTTGGAGGAAAAGGGGGAGCGTTGCAGGCCGAAGAATACCATCCCAACCGTGAAGCACGGGGGTGGCAGCATCATGTTGTGGGGGTGCTTTGCTGCAGGAGGGACTGGTGCACTTCACAAAATTGATGGCATCACGAGGAGGGAAAATTATGTGGATATATTGAAGCAACATCTCAAGACATCAGTCAGGAAGTTAAAGCTTGGTCGCAAATGCGTCTTCCAAATGGATGGCTTAAGGACAACAAAGTCAAGGTATTGGAGTGGCCATCACAAAGCTCTGACCTCAATTCTATAGAACATTTCTGGGCAGAACTAAAAAACCGTTTGCAAGCAAGGATCCTACAAACCAAATCTGACTCAGTTACACCAGCTCTGTCAGGAGGAATGGGCCAAAATTCACCCAACTTATTGTGGGAAGCTTGTGGAAGGCTCCCCGAAACCCTTGACCCAAGTTAAGCAATTGAAAGGCAATGCTACCAAATACACTCAATTAGTATGTAAACTTCTGACCCACTGGGAATGTGATGAAAGAAAAAAAAGCTGAAATAAATCATGCTCTCTGCTATTATTCTGACATTTCACATTCTTAAAATAAAGTGGTGTTGCTAACTGACCCAAGACAGGAATTTTTTACTAGGCTTAAATGTCACCATGGCCTATTTATTGCCTTAACTTACCTCATTTGCACTCACTGTATGTAGACTTTTTGTTTTATTTTGTTCTACTGTATTATTGACTGTATGTTTTGTTTATTTCATATGTAACTCTATGTTGTTGTATGTGTCGAATTGCTATGCTTTATCTTGGCCAGGTCGCAGTTGCAAATGAGAACTTGTTCACAACTAGCCTACCTGGTTAAATAAAGGTGAAATAAAAAAAATGAATTGTGAAAAACTGATTTTAAATGTATTTGGCTAAGGTGTATGTAAACTTCCGACTTCAACTGTAGAAGTCTATAAATCCTGTCTCAATTCTTGATTTCTGTAACCCTTAGCTTACCTCTGTAATATTGACATAAGCTCAGAAACACTTGTTTTGCAAACATGGTCCTGTTTTATCAATTGTTCTACTGATCAATGGGCAGTTCATTACCTCTGTCAAATGAATATGTAGCTTGAAGTTGTGTGTATTTCTTTTTGCAATAAAGATTGTGATGCTACAATAATACAAATGTACGATAGGCCTATATCTAAAAATACATACAGCCTAAAAAAAAATGTCTCTCTCTCTCTATACTGAACAAAAATATAACATGCAACAATTTCAAAGATTTTTCTGAGTTACATCTCATATAACGAAATCAGTCAATTGAAATAAATTAGGACCTAATCTATGGATTTCACATGACTGGGAATACAGATATGCATCTGTTGGTCACAGATACCTTTAAAAAAGTAGGGGTGTGAATCAGAAAATTAGTCAGTATCTGTTGTGACCAACATTTACCTCATGCAGCGTGACATATCTCCTTCACATAGAGTTGATTAGGCTGTTGATTGGTTATTCTTTAAAAGTAATTTCCTCACCATCTTAAATAAGCATGCCCCATTCAAAACATGTAGAACCAGGAACAGATATAACCCTTGATTCTCTCCAGACCTGACTGCCCTTGACCAGCACAAAAACATCCTGTGGCGTTCTGCATTAGCATCGGATAGCCCCCGTGATATGCATCTTTTCAGGGAAGTTAGGAACCAATATACACAGGCAGTTAGGAAAACTAAGGCTAGCTTTTTCAAGCAGAAATTTTCATCCTGTAGCACAAACTCCAAAAAGTTCTGGGACACTGTAAAGTCCATGGAGAATAAAAGCACCTCCTCCCAGCTGCCCACTGCACTGAGGCTAGGAAACACTGCCACCACCGATAAATCCACTATAATTGAGAATTTCAATAAGCATTTTTCTACGGCTGGCCATGCTTTCCACCTGGCTATCCCTACCCCGATCAACAGCCCTCCAACCCCAACAGCAACTTGCCCAAGCCTCCCCCATTTCTCCTTCAGCCAATTCCAGATAGCTGATGTTCTGAAAGAGTTGCAAAATCTGGACCCCTACAAATCAGCTGGGCTAGACAATCTGGACCCTCTCTTTCTAAAATTATCTGCCGAAATTGTTGCATCCCCTATTACTAGCTTGTTCAACCTCTCGTTCGTATCGTCTGAGATTCCCAAAGATTGGAAAGCTGCCGGGGTCATCCCCCTCTTCAAAGGGGAAGACACTCTAGACCCAAACTGCTACAGACCTATATCTATCCTACCCTGCCTTTCTAAGGTCTTCGAAAGCCAAGTTAACAAACAGATCACCGACCATTTTGACTCTGAAGGGGAGGGTCCGGGTGTGCCTTCCTACGGCGGCGGCTCGGGTGCGGGACGTGGACCCTGCTCCACCCTTGGCTTCGGCCACTTAGGTGGCGCCCCTAGCTGCGCCGGAGGACTGGTGGGCGACCCTGGCTGCGCCCGGCTGGCAACTCTGGCTGCGCCCGGCTGGTGGGTGACCCTGGCTGCGCCCGGCTGGCGGGCGATTCTGGTTGCGCCTGATTGGCGGGCGACCTTGGCGGCTCCGGCAGCTCCGGGCTGGCGGGCGGCTCCGGCGGCACTGACCCAGGATTCACCAGGCTGGGGAGACATGAAGGAGGCCTGGCCCTCCGGACAGGCGGGCGGCTCTGGCGGCTCCGGACAGGCGGGCGGCTCTGACGGCTCCGGACTGGCGGGCGGCTCTGGCGTTTCCGGACTGGCGGGCGGCTCTGGCGGCTCCGGACTGGCGGGCGGCTCTGGCGGCTCCGGACTGGCGGGCGGCTCTGGCGGCTCTGGCCAAGGACTCACCAGTCTGGGGAGACATGAAGGAGGCCTGGCTCTGGGCGCAGGCACTGGACTCACCAGGCTGGGGAGACCCACTGGAGGCCTGGTCCGTGGAGGAGGCACAGGACTGACCAGGATGGGGAGACCCACTGGAGGCCTGGTCCGTGGAGAAGGCACAGGACTGACCAGGATGGGGAGACCCACTGGAGGCCTGGTCCGAGGAGGAGGCACAGGATAAACCGGGCTGTGGGGGAGCACTGGAGTTCTGGTACATAGGCTCTTTACCCACACTCCAGGCTGAATGCCCACTTTGGCCCGGCTCGGGCGGAGCGCAGGCATTGGGCGAACTGAACCCTCCCAGCGCCCTGGAGACACAGTGCGCAGAGCCGGTGCAGGATAACCTGGACTGAAAAGGCGCACTGGAGACCAGACGCGCTGAGCCGGCACAATCCGTCCTGGCTCGATGCCTGCACTCGCATGGCACTTGCGGGGGGCTGGCCTATAGCGCGCCGGGCAATGAACGCGCACTGGAGACACCGTGCGCTTAACCGCATAACACGGTGCCTGACCAGTACTGCGCTGCCTCCAGTAAGCACGGGGAGTTGGCTCAGGTCTACCGCCTGACTACGCCAATCTCCCCGTGTTCCCCCCCCAAAAATGTTTTGGGGGCTGCCTCCCGTGTCTGTCGTTCTCCCTCGGCAGGTTGTTGCAGTGGTCAAATAATTGATCCCATGTCCAGTCAATCCTTGACTCCAACACCTCCAGCGACCAGGATGCCATGACCTCCCGAGCACGCTGCTTCATCCCCTCATTGTGCTGCTCCTTCCTCCGCTACAGAAGATAGCACTAATTGGTAAAAGACTAAGTCCATATAATGGCAAGCACAGCTCAAATAAGCAAAGAGAAACGACAGTCCAACATTACTTTAAGACATGAAGGTCAGTCAATACGGAATATTTCTAGAACTTTGAAAGTTACTTCAAGTGCAGTCGCAAAAACAATCAAGCGCTATGATGAAACTGGCTCTCATGAGGTCCACCACAGGTAAGGAAGACCCAGAGTTACCTCTGCTGCAGAGGATAAATTCATTAGAGTTACCAGCCTCAGAAATGTCAGCCCAAATAAATGCTTCACAGAGTTCAAGTAAAAGACACATCTCAACATCAACTGTTCAGAGGAGACTGCGTGAATCAGGCATTCATGGTCGAATTACTGCATAGAAACCACTACTAAAGGACACCAATAAGAATAGACTTGCTTGGCCCAAGAAACACAAGCAATGGACATTAGACCGGTGGAAATCTGTCCTTTTGTCTGTTAAGTCTAAATTTGAGATTCTTGGTTCAAACCGCCGTGTCTTTGTGAGACGCAGAGTAGGTGAACGGATGATCTCCGCATGTATGGCTCCCACCGTGAAGCATGGAGGAGGAGGTGTTATGGTGTGGGGGTGCTTTGCTCGTGACACTGTCTGTGATTTATTTAGAATTCAAGGCACACTTAATCAGCATGGCTACCACAGCATTCTGCAGCGATATGCCATCCCATCTGGTTTGCACTTAGTGGGACTATCATTTGTTTTCCAACAGGACAATGAACCAACACACCTCCAGGCTGTGTAAGGGCTTTTTGACCGAGAAGAAGAGTGATGGAGTGCTGCATCAGATGACCTGGCCTTCACAATCAGCCCAATTGAGATGGTTTGGGATGAGTTGGACCGCAGTGAAGGAAAAGCAGCCAACAAGCACTCAGCATATGTGGGAACTCCTTCAAGACTGTTGGAAAAACATTACAGGTGAAGCTGGTTGAGAGAATGCAAAAAAGTGTGCAAACCTGTCATCAAGGCAAAGGGTGGCTACTTTGAAGAATCTAGAATATAAAATATAAACTTTATTGCTTACTACATGATTCCATATGTGTTATTTCATTGTTTTGATGTCGTCACTATTATTCTACAAAAAATTAAGAAAAACCCTTGAATGAGTAGGTATGTCTAAACGTTTGACTGGTACTGTATATACTTACAAATAATATATGTATAGGGGATTGGAAATTACATTTACATTTACATTTAAGTCATTTAGCAGACGCTCTTATCCAGAGCGACTTACAAATTGATGCATTCACCTTATGATATCCAGTGGAACAACCACTTTACAATAGTGCAGACAATTGCATTGATAGAAGCCAATCTATCTCCAATATTAAAGCTGATCTAGTTTGTAGGTGCAACAGTTTCTATTGAATTTATAATTGAATCGCTCCCACATGCTTATTTCTGGGGGCGAAGGACACTGTCTACCAATGTACGGCTAGCTTGCTACCGTTGTAGTCGCGCCCCCCCCCCCTTCATCTGTGGAGTTCATCGCCAGCTGGCATCCAACGTTATTGTGCATTAAAGTCACCTACTGTAATAGAGCGCCCCCGCTTCTCCTAAATTATAAAGAGGCGTTCCTGCAGGTGCGGGAATACCCACATACAGGAACGCCCAGAATTGCGGACTGCAATTGCACCCTTCTCAATGCACATGCGAGTAGCACATCGGCTGTGCATTGCAGTGAGCGTACACATGCTAGCTAGCCAATTAGCTAGATCAACATATGAGACAGACACATCACTGTTCGAGCATCCAGAACAAATTCCAGCCCCAACCTTATGCATAATTAATTCAGTACACCCTCCTCTGTCAATGCGATTTTCTTCATACAATTTTAATCCAAATTTGAGCTGACTGTGTCAAATTACTTTTCAGTTTGTTCCCAGAAACCCAGTATGCAAAATTACGTTTAAAATATGTATTTTCCAGACTTTGTGTCACGATCGTCGTAAGAACATTCAGACCAAAGCGCAGCGTGAAATCGGTTAGGCATTTTATTTGAAGTGAACCGCACAAAAAACCCCAATAAAGAACAAACTAAATGTGACGTTCTGGAGTGCTCACAGACAACTACACAAAAACAAATCAAGATCCCACAAAACACAGTGGGGAAATAGCTACCTAAATATGAACCCCAATCAGAGACAACGATAAACAGCTGCCTCTGATTGGGAACCATACCAGGCCAACAGAAATAGAACAACCTAGATTACCCACCCTAGTCACACCCCGATCTAACTAACATAGAGAATAAAAGGCTCTCTATGGTCAGGGCATGACAGTACCCCCTCAAAAGTGCGGACTCCGGCCGCAAAACCTGACTCAATAGGGGAGGGTCCGGGTGGGCATCTAGCATTGGTGGCAGCTCCGGTGCAGGTCGTAATCCCCGCCCAGACCCCGGATCCGGCCATGGCGCCGGGCTGAACGTCGTGCCTGGACTGGGCACCGGCACAGGAGAGGACTCCGGCCATGGAGCTGGGTTGGACGCCTTGCCTGGACTGGGCATCGGCGCAGAGGAAGGCTCCGGCCATGGAGCTGGGTTGAACGCCGCGCCCAGACTGGGCACCGGTGCAGAGAACAACTCCGGCCTTGGAGCTGGGCTGGTCACTGTGCCTGGACTGGGCACCGGCGCTGAGAAAGGCTCCAGCCTAGGAGTTGGACTGGACACCTTGCCTGGAAGCTCCGGACCGCGGACCGTCGCAGGAGGTTCCGGACCGCGGACCGTCGCAGGAGGTTCCGGGCCGCGGACCGTCGCAGGAGGTTCCGGGCCGCGGACCGTCGCAGGAGGTTCCGGGCCGCGGACCGTCGCAGGAGGTTCCGGACCGTCGCAGGAGGTTCCGAACCGTCGCAGAAGGTTCCGGACCGCGGACCATCGCCGGAAGCTCTGGACTGGGGACCGTCGCCGGAAGCTCTGGACTGGGAACCGTCGCCGGAAGCTCCGGACTGTGAATGCGCACTGGAGGCCTAGTGCGTGGAGCCGGTACAGGTGGCACCGGACTGGTGACACGCACTTCAGAGCGAGTGCGGGGAGCAGGCACAGGATGTACCGGACTGGGGAGGCGCACTGGAGGACTGATGCGTGGGGCTGGCACAGGTTGCACCGGACTGGTGACACGCTCTTCAGGGCGAGTGTGGGGACGTACTGGGCTGTGGAGGCGCACTGGAGACCTGGTGCGTAGAGCCGGCACAAATTGTACCGGAACGATGACACATTTTGCACAGCGAGTGCGGGGAGCTGGCACAGGACGTACTGGGCTGTGAAGGCGTGCTGGAGACTTGGTACGTAGAGCCGGCACACATGGTACCGGACAAATGATACGCTCCTCAAGGCGAGTGCGGAGAGCTGGCACAGGACGTACAGGGCTGTGGAGGCGTACTGGAGACCTGGTGCGTGGAGCTGGCACAGTTTTTACCAGACTGCTAGTACGCTCCTCAGGATGAGTACGGAGAGCTGACTCAGGTGGCATCAAACAGATAACACGCTCCTTAGGGCGAATGTCGTGCATCATACACCAACACAACAACTCTCTCATTTCTCTCTCCTCCAATTTCTCCATCAACTCACTGATGGTCTCTGACTCTCTCCGTTCACTCCTCCAATTTCTCCCTCTTCTCCCAGATCAGCTCTGGTTTGCTCCTCGGCTCTGCCGACCACCCAGTGTGCCCCCCAATTTTTTTGGGGGGGAGGCTTTCCTTGTGGCCGCAAACCCTGGCGTCGTCGCTGTCCTCCCTTATCTCCATGATTTCCTCCCATGTCCAGGATATCTTCTCCTCCTTGATCTCCTCCCAAGCCCAGGATACCTTCTCCTCCTGGGCACGCTGCGTGGTCCTGTTGTGGTGGGATCTTCTGTCACGATCGTCGTAAGAACATTCAGACCAAAGCGCAGCGTGAAATCAGTTCGACATTTTATTTGAAGTGAACCACACAAAAAAACAATAAAGAACAAACAAAACGTGACGTTCTGGAGTGCTCACAGGCAACTACACAAAAACAAATCAAGATCCCACAAAACACAGCGGGGAAATGGCTGCCTAAATATGATCCCCAATCAGAGACAACGATAAACAGCTGCCTCTGATTGGGAACCCTACCAGGCCAACATAGAAATAGATCAACCTAGATTACCCACCCTAGTCACACCCTGACCTAACCAACATAGAGAATAAAAGGCTCTCTATGGTGGGGGCGTGACACTTTGAAGTTAGGTTAATTTTAGGTTCTGAATTAAAGGTCGTTTTCAGGAGGTTTAAATATATATTTTACGGACGTTGAAATTAAAACCATTCTTAACGTTGAAAATACGTATTTTCGGGTTCTGAATGAATGTTGAATAGACTTTCTCTACTTTTTTTTACTGCAATGTACTGCACTTTGCTGTGCTGTACTGCAGTGGTTCTCAAACATCTCCCTGGGGACCCCCAGACATTTCACAATTTTGCTGTAGCTCTGAACTAGCTATTCAAGAGCTTGAGGATTAGTTGACAAGTTGAATCAGGTGTGTTAGCTCTGGAATAGATCAATTACATGGAACGGCCTGGGGTCCCCATGGAGAGGTTTGAGAACCATTCCTCTATTGCACAAAACGTTGCTGTCCAAACTTGTGAACCATAGATGTCGGGACAGGACCAAAAATCTACGTCAGTGGACGAGATCCCCTAAATCAAAACACATTGATAAAGCTACGACTTTTGTAACAGATTAGGAGAATTAGGTTAAGGATAGGACAAGGATAAGGGTTTGAAAAAATGCTCTCCTAACCTCCCACGAAAAGTAACTTGTATCAAAGTGGTGTGTTTTTAGGGAGTGCCATCTGTGGAAAGTTGAAATCAAGTCCAAACCCAGACCCAGCGCCAGGATAAAGTAACTAAGGGGGCAGTAACATTTTTGGGGGTTTTGCATTGGAATTATATTGAATTCTGCTTACAGTATATAGTCACCCTATACTACAATAAAGATCAAGTTCAAATGTCGAGACTCCAAAAACATTGACTGCTGTTGAAGTCTGTAGCCTATCTCTGCTGCGCTGTATCAGCACAATGGAGGGCGCATTACAGCTAGGCCATTTTGGTAATGAATATAGGCTACAAGCTAGATAGGGCAATTCATCTATTACAAACAAACATTGTAAATACAGCCATACACACAGCTGTCATACCAAAATAATGCAAACTAAATAGCATAGTTATTCATGCATGCAAAAAAAAATACTGAATAGCAGTTTGGCTTAGAATACTGACACAACTGTGAATGCGAACGAACGCAAACAAACAGAAGAAAACAGCAGTACCAAGAGGTAGGCCTAGTAAACAAAATATCAGATCGATTAAGGCATGACACAATCTATATTTAGGATATGTACATTAACAGTAAACAAACGCAGCAAACAAAAGGCGAATGGAGATCCAAATAACCAAAACATAAGCTACAGCCTACTACAGTGAGATGCAGCCATGTACAGCTGTCTTGCCAAATAAATAGGCCTATATAGGCATGCTTCTAACATGGAAAATCATGCCGCTTGCTCATGAGTTAAGCAACATGTTGTGATATGGCACAATACAATTATGTGTGTCAAATTCGACCCACGTAATCAATTAAGCAATGCCAACATGTTTCCAATACATACAGTTCCATCTACAGCTACAAAAACCAATAGGCTACCAAGAAAACCATTCTAAAATGTAGCCTATCTATTTCTATGATGAAACATACCGATATGTACTTCAGTATTCAGACTCATTTACTTTTTCCACATATTGTTACGTTACAGACTTATTTCAAAATGGATTTTATCAATCTACACACAATACCCCCAAATGACAAAGTGGAAACAGGTTTTTAGAAATGTTTGTAAATGTATTACAAATAAAAAACAGAAATACCTTATTTACATAGGTATTCAGACCCTTTGCTATGAGACTCAAAATTGAGCTCAGGTGCATCCTGTTTCCATTGATAATCTTTGAGATGTTTCTACAACTTCATTGCAGTCCACCTGTGGGAAATTCAATTGATTGGACATGATTTGGAAAGGCACACACCTAAGGTCCCACAGTTGACAGTGCATGTCAGAGAAAAACCATGAGGTCTTTGGAATTGTCCGTAGAGCTCCGAGGCAGGATTGTGTCCAGCCACAGATCTGGGGATGGACACCAAAACATTTCTGCAGCATTGAAAGTCCCCAAGAACACAGTGGGCTCCATCATTTTTAAATGGAAGAAGTTTGGTACCACAAAGAGACTTCTTTGCGCTGGCCTGCCTGGCCAAACTGAGCAATCGGGGATAAGAGCCTTGGTCAGGGAGGTGACCAAGGACCCGATGGTCACTCTGAAGGCGCTCCAGAGTTCCTCTGTGCAGATAGGAGAAACTTCCAGAAGAACAACCATCTCTGCAGCACTCCACCAATTAGGCCTTTATGGTAGAGTGGCCAGAAGGAAGCCACTCCTCAGTAGAAGGCACATGACAGCCCACTTGGAGTTTGCCAAAAGGCAACTAAAGGACTCTTAGATCATGAGAAACAAGATTCTCTGGTCTGATGAAACCAAGATTGGACTCTTTGGCCTGAATGCCAAGCGTCACGTCTGTTGGAAACCTGGCACCATCCCTACAGTGAAGCATGGTGGTGGCAGCATCATGCTGTGGGGATGTTTTCAGCGGCAGGGACTGGGAGACTAGTCAGGATCAAGGGAAAGATGAACAGAGCAAAGTACAGAGAGATCCTTGATGAAAACCTGCTCCAGAGTGCTCAGGACCTCAGACTAAGCACTTAGCCAAGACAATGCAGGAGTGGCTTCAGGACAAGTCACTGAATGTCCTTAAGTGGCCCAGCCAGAGCCCGGACTTAAACTTGATCGAACATCTCTAGAAAGACCTGAAAATAGCTGTGCAGTCTACCACAGAGATGAGAAGCGTTTTCCTGCCTTTTTATGGAAACCCCAAAGGAGTCATTCCTAACAGCCCCAGAGGCTTTCCATAGTCCCCTATACACACCATGGAGTACCTTGCCCATTGTGCTAACACAGCGCAGCGGAGATATAATTTGTTTTGCCACCAACCTGTCACTCAATCATCTTAACTTTTTTGCTATTTTAAATAGGGATACAAAACTAAAACTGAGGGGACTAAACATTTTAAACTTTAGACCCCTCATGGAGCTGGGGCCGTCCGGACCGCACACAAAAAAGACAGCCGGCCTGGACTTAGTGGGAAGTAGCCAACAAGAAGTAAAAAACTGGAGGTTTCTTTTCTTTTTTCAAATGCTCACTCAGCCAACTTATTCAGTACTTTGAGAGTCACAGGGACTGGTATGTGCTTAATGTAAAGCAGCTGTTGATATTCACCCCCTCCCCTCTTTAAAGGGAGAATCCATATGGTTTGCATAAATACAAATAGCCATGTCTATGAAGTAATAGCTTGAGCCCGGTTTCTTGATAGCGATGGAACATAAGCTTACGAGTGTTTTATTTGATTTTACCCGCTAAGTTGACTGAGAACACACTCTCATTTACAGGGGAGAGGAGATGAAAGAGCCAATTGGAAGCTGGGGATGATTAGAAGGCCATGATGGTATGAGGGCCAGATTGGGAATTTAACCAGGATAGCGGGGTTAACACTCCTACTCTTACTATAACTGCCATGGGATCTTTAGTGACCACAGTGAGTCAGGACTCCCGTTTAACGTCCCATCCGAAAGACGGCACCCTACACAGGCTAATGTCCCCAATCACTGCCCTGGGGCATTGGGAGATTTTTTTAGACCACAGGAAAGATTGCCTCCTACTGGCCCTCCAACTGGCCCACCAACACCACTTCCAGCAGCATCTGGTTTCACATTCAGGGACTGACCAGGACAAACCCGGCTTAGCTTCAGAGGCAAGCCAGCAGTGGGATGAAGGGTGGTATATTGCTGGCACAAAATGATGCATTGTTTCTATAATGGCCAAAGAACTCACATGCATTTACAAAAAACACCACATAGGGAGAACGTTCAATAGGTGCGATCGAAAGAAAGGCAGCGGTGCTCTCAGATCAGCATTCTCCATTCAAATCTTACCTTAACATTAGATACTGATGACAGATCAGCTCCTAAAAATAAATGATCACCTATGGCTGCAAATAATGAGGCAGCACATCATTGCGCACATGTTAGCCCTACACATCAGACAGTAGTCTACAATTAGCTAAATAGAACTCAATTGATTGAACATTAAATTGCTTTAAATATACAGTGAGGGATAAAGTATTTGATCCCCTGCTGATTTTGTAAGTTTGCCCACTGACAAAGAAAAGATCAGTCTATAATTTTAATGGTAGGTTTATTTGAACAGTGAGAGACAGAATAATAACAAAAAAATCCAGAAAAACACATGTCAAAAGTGTTATAAAATGATTTGCATTTTAATGAGGGAAATAAGTATTTGACCCCTCTGCAAAACATGACTTAGTACTTGGTGGCAAAACCCTTGTTGGCAATCACAGAGGTCAGATGTTTCTTGTAGTTGGCCACCAGGTTTGCACACATCTCAGGAGGGATTTTGTCCCACTCCTCTTTGCAGATCTTCTCCAAGTCATTAAGGTTTCGAGGCTGACGTTTGGCAACTCGAACCTTCAGCTCCCTCCACAGATTTTCTATGGGATTAAGGTCTGGAGACTGACTAGGCCACTCCAGGACCTTAATGTGCTTCTTCTTGAGCCACTCATATGTTGCCTTGGCCGTGTGTTTTGGGTCATTGTCATGCTGGAATACCCATCCACGACCCATTTTCAATGCCCTGGCTGAGGGAAGGAGGTTCTCACCCAAGATTTGACGGTACATGGCCCCGTCCATCGTCCCTTTGATGCGGTGAAGTTGTCCTGTCCCCTTAGCAGAAAAACACCCCCAAAGCATAATGTTTCCACCTCCATGTTTGACGGTGGGGATGGTGTTCTTGGGGTCATAGGCAGCATTCCTCCTCCTCCAAACACGGCGAGTTGAGTTGATGCCAAAGAGCTCCATTCTGGTCTCATCTGACCACAACACTTTCACCCAGTTGTCCTCTGAATCATTCAGATGTTCATTGACAAACTTCAGACGGGCATGTATATGTGCTTTCTTGAGCAGGGGGACCTTGCGGGCGCTGCAGGATTTTGGTCTTTCACGGCGTAGTGTGTTACCAATTGTTTTCTTGGTGACTATGGTCCCAGCTGCCTTGAGACCATTGACAAGATCCTCCCGTGTAGTTCTGGGCTGATTCCTCACCGTTCTCATGATCATTGCAACTCCACGAGGTGAGATCTTGCATGTAGCCCCAGGCCGAGGGAGATTGACAGTTCTTTTGTGTTTCTTCCATTTGTGAATAATCGCACCAACTGTTGTCACCTTCTCACCAAGCTGCTTGGGGATGGTCTTGTAGCCCATTCCAGCCTTGTGTAGGTGTACAATCTTGTCCCTGACATCCTTGGAGAGCTCTTTGGTCTTGGCCATGGTGGAGAGTTTGGAATGTGATTGATTGATTGCTTCTGTGGACAGGTGTCTTTTATACAGGTAACAAACTGAGATTAGGAGCACTCTCTTTAAGAGTGTGCTCCTAATCTCAGCTCGTTACCTGTATAAAAGACACCTGGGAGCCAGAAATCTTTCTGATTGAGAGGGGGTCAAATACTTATTTCCCTCATTAAAATGCAAATCAATTTATAACATTTTTGACATGTGTTTTTCTGGATTTTTTTGTGTCTCTCACTGTTCAAATAAACCTACCATTAAAATTATAGAATGATCATTTCTTTGTCAGTGGGCCAACGTACAAAATCAGCAGGGGATCAAATACATTTTTCCCTCACTGTATGTTCTTATTTCCCACCTTGCAGCCTGGCTTTAGCTTTGCATTCCCTCTCTCGCTTCCTGTGTTTTGGTCTTTTGATTGGTGATTTGTGCTCACAGCATCAGACTAACTCATTACTACAGCAGAGCATACAGCCGGTCGGTCAGTGTGGCTTTGGCATCAGCAGAACAACTATAGCCCCTTCAGCTCATTTACTGAGAGAGGGAGAGATAGGAAGAACGAGAGAGATATCGGTGCCGTCTCCCTCCTCCTCCACTTTCTCTTTTTCCTCCTCCCCCTCCTATACACAAGCTCTGCTGACTGAGAAAGCTGTTACTCTTTGCCTCATCTCTTGTTCTGTTCCGGATGGCCTGTGTCTCCTGGTCTCTGCCCCAGGCTGGGAGGAGTGGAGCTGAGTTGGCAAGGACACAAACACTTTGGATTGGATAGTATAGGGCCAAAGAAGGGTACTCTAACGCAGTGTTATCCCATCACCATTTCCTTTGTTTCGCTGGATGGAGAGTAGTTCACTGAAAGGGCATTCAGATTGATGAAACAATATCCAGTGTGATTTGTATTATTGGAAGATCATCTCTAGTATGTCTATGTTTCCTATATTACACCTATCCATCACATGTCTCATGTGGGCCCCTTCTGCAGTTTATTACGGAATGAGCTTTTTGTGATGATAGTTATGAGCTATAATGATGCAGCCTGACAGAGATATATGAGTAATCTATATCCATATGATTTATGTATTGCTCCGGCTGAGAGATACAGAGACAGAAAGGTCCAGGCATGTACATTGTGCAGTAACCACATTTTAAGGAAAGTGGATGTAGGCCAGAGAAATCAATCAATAGGTTCCACTCGGATGCTTTTTTAATGACTTGACCTGCAGGGTCATGAGGGGTGGTGCAGTGGGGGCAACGAGAGAGGTACACAAAGACTGAAAAAGGTCAGAGGTCAAAGATCTGTAAGATTTAGGTGTCTGTGCTTTATCCACTGTCCTGGAACTCTAAGCAATTGGAAGTGCGATAGGCATATCACAGTGATTGAGTTGCATTCTAGGAGTGTGGTGTATCCAGTTGGCAGTTCTCTCTGCTAACCCTGGGGGGGGGAGGCCATAAATCTCATTACCATATATTACCTCTTGGCCCTAGCTCCTGACTGGACTGGAGCACATCTCTGCTAATGTATTCTGTTGGATTTTCCATCACCGTAGCACTGTTTTTTCCTCTTATTTATCCCTGGCTTATTCAGCATCGCTCCTACACGTATTAAAAGCAGTGGTGCCAAATTATTTTGATTAATTACAACTTTCCTTTATTTTCCGTAAGTCTACTTACTTTTACAATTTACTGCGGTTGGCAACTTGTTTTAACTGTGGGGAATGCAACTTAACCCAAATTATTTTTTCAGTTTCTCTCTCAAATCCACCTCTTCTTACTCCCACCACCCTGCTACTTCATTCATCTCCCACCACCCTGCTACTTCATTCATCTCCCACCACCCTGCTACTTCATTCATCTCCCACCACCCTGCTACTTCATTCATCTCCCATCACCCTGCTACTTCATTCATCTCCCACCACCCTGCTACTTCATTCATCTCCCACCACCCTGCTACTTCATTCATCTCCCACCACCCTGCTACTTCATTCATCTCCCACCACCCTGCTACTTCATTCATCTCCCACCACCCTGCTACTTCATTCATCTCCCACCACCCTGCTACTTCATTCATCTCCCACCACCCTGCTACTTCATTCATCTCCCACCACCCTGCTACTTCATTCATCTCCCACCACCCTGCTACTTCATTCATCTCCCACCACCCTGCTACAACATTCATCTCCCACCACCCTGCTACAACATTAATCTCTCACCACCCTGCTACAACATTCATCTCCCACCACCCTGCTACAACATTCATCTCTCACCACCCTGCTACAACATTCATCTCTCACCACCCTGCTACAACATTCATCTCCCACCACCCTGCTACAACATTCATCTCTCACACCCTGCTACAACATTCATCTCCCACCACCCTGCTACAACATTCATCTCCCACCACCCTGCTACAACATTCATCTCCCACCACCCTGCTACAACATTCATCTCTCACCACCCTGCTACAACATTCATCTCCCACCACCCTGCTACAACATTCATCTCTCACACCCTGCTACAACATTCATCTCCCACCACCCTGCTACAACATTCATCTCCCACCACCCTGCTACAACATTCATCTCCCACCACCCTGCTACAACATTCATCTCTCACCACCCTGCTACAACATTCATCTCCCACCACCCTGCTACAACATTCATCTCCCACCACCCTGCTACAACATTCATCTCCCACCACCCTGCTACAACATTCATCTCTCACCACCCTGCTACAACATTCATCTCCCACCACCCTGCTACAACATTCATCTCTCACCACCCTGCTACAACATTCATCTCCCACCACCCTGCTACAACATTCATCTCCCACCACCCTGCTACAACATTCATCTCCCACCACCCTGCTACAACATTCATCTCCCACCACCCTGCTACAACATTCATCTCCCACCACCCTGCTACAACATTCATCTCTCACCACCCTGCTACAACATTCACCTCTCACCACCCTGCTACAACATTCACCTCTCACCACTCCTGGGAAGTGCAGCGTCTACCATGAGATTTATCGCACAATCCCCCCCGTCGATGGGGTGGTAATTGAGTCGCCTTCTTTTTACAGAAGGCGAGAGCCAAATGAGCATATTCTGGGGGAATGCGCACGGTGGAGACCTGGTCTGGACTTTCCACTGTAGTAGCACCAACAGAAACCCCTAAACACCTATTTGAGCACTCTCGCGACCACCCCGTGAGAGCCCTCTGTGGCCAAGAAACAGTGGGGTTATGACAAGCTAACCAGGGTAGGTCCAGCACCACGGGATATGAAGCAGAGTCAATAAGGAAAAGACTAATCTTTTACGTGTGACCCCCTGCGTCACCGCACTCAAAGGAGCAGTGGCCTCCCTGATAAACCCTGACCCTAATGGACGACTATCTAAGGCGTCAACGGGGAAAGGCACATCCACGGGTACAATGGGGGTCCCTAAACTATGAGCTAACACTTTATCAATGAAATTCCCAGCCGCGCCTGAATCTACTAGCACCTTATGCTGGGAACGCGGGGCAAATTCAGGAAAAGTGGCAGACACAAATATATGTGCAACAGAGGGCTCTGGGTGAGAATGGTGCCGGCTCACCTGGGGTGACACCAGAGCGCCCTACCTGATGCCTTGAGTCCCAGAGGAACCAACCCGGCACCGACCAGCAGTGTGACCTCTGCGGCCACAGATGGTGCACGAGCGGGAACCTCCCCCGGTCTCCCTGCGCACCGCCCCTCCCAGCTCCATGGGTATCGGAGAGGGGGTGCGGGAGGATGGAACCACCAGACCCCGATCTGGACGTCCGCGAGCAGCCAGCAGGTTGTCCAGCCGGATGGACAGATCCACCAGCTGGTCGAAGGTGAGGGTGGTGTCTCTGCAGGCCAGCTCCCGACGGACGTCCTCGCGCAGACCGCAACGGTAATGGTCGATCAGGGCCCTGTGGTTCCATCCCGCACTGGCAGCCAGGGTCCTAAACTCCAGGGCAAACTCCTGGGCGCTCCTCGTCTCCTGCCTCAGATGGTAGAGGCGCTCACCCACCGCTCTGCCCTCGGGTGGGTGGTCGAAGACTGCTCGGAAACGGCAGGTGAACTCCTCAAAATGGTCCAACGTTGCATCTCCCTCTCCACACACGGTGCTGGCACACTCCAGGGCTTTCTCGGTGAGGCACGAGACGAGGGTGAAACCCTTCTCACGGTCCGATGGAGCTGGGTGGACCGTGGCCAGATAAAGGTTTAATTGGAGGAGGAAACCCTGGCAGTTGGCAGCACTTACGTCATACCCCTGTGGCATGGAGAGACGGATCCCACTGGGTTCAGGCGGAAAAGGGGTGCTCAGGATAGACCCCGGTTGTGCTGGTGGAGGCACTGGAAGAACTCCCTGTCTCTCCCAGCGGTCCATATTCTGGACAACGCGATCCATGGCGGCGCCCAGATGGTAAAGCTTCTCCGTATGCTCCTGGATGCACTCCTCCACCTCCATGTCCGGGGTAGCTTCTCCTGCTAACTTCATGCACTAATCTATAATCACGAACATAACAACAAACAATCTCTGACAAGGACATGAGGGGAAACAGAGGGTTAAATACACAACATGTAATGAATGGGATTGGAACCAGGTGTGTAGGAAGACAAGACAAAACCAATGGAAAATGAAAAATGGATCAATGATGGCTAGAAGACCGTTGACGTCGACCGCTGAGCACCGCCCGAATAAAGAGATGCATCGAATTCGGCAGAAGTCGTGACACCATTACCTTACTTCTCCTTCCTCTTATTCCTCCTCTATTCTCTCACCTCCTACTCTCACCTTGCTCCTCTCCTATCTTCCTCTTACCCTTCCATCCTCCATCTCTTCTTTCTTCTTTCTCTTTCCCACCGCTCTCACAGCTCCCTCCTCTCTCCTGAGTCAGTTTCTTTCCTACCACCGTCTATTCTCTCCTCTCTCCCGAATCAGTTGCTTACCTCCCACCATCTCCTCTCTCCTGAGTCAGTTTCTTTCCTCCCACCGTCTTCTTTCTCCTGAGTCCGTTGCTTTTCTCCCGCTATCTTCTCTCTCCTGAGCGTTGCTTTCCTCCCACCAACTCCTCTCTCCTGAGTCCGTTGCTTTTCTCCCGCTATCTTCTCTCTCCTGAGCGTTGCTTTCCTCCCACCAACTCCTCTCTCCTGAGTCCGTTGCTTTTCTCCCGCTATCTTCTCTCTCCTGAGCGTTGCTTTCCTCCCACCAACTCCTCTCTCCTGAGTCCGTTGCTTTTCTCCCGCTATCTTCTCTCTCCTGAGCGTTGCTTTCCTCCCACCATCTCCTCTCTCCTGAGTCAGTTGCTTACCTCCCACCATCTATTCTCTCCTCTCTCCGGAGTCCGTTGCTTTCCTCTCTCCTGAGTCAGTTGCTTTCCTCCCTCCATCTCTTCTCTCCTGAGTCAGTTGCTTTCCTCCCACCATCTCTTCTATCCTCTCTCCTGAGTCCGTTGCTTTCCTCCCACCATCTCCTCTCTCCTGAGTCAGTTGTTTCCTCCCACCATCTCTCCACTCTCCTGAGTCCGTTACTTTCCTCCCACCATCTTCTCTCTCCTGAGTCCGTTGCTTTCCTCCCACCATCTCTTCTATCCTCTCTCCTGAGTCCGTTGCTTTCCTCCCACCATCTCTTCTCTCCTGTCTCCTGAGTCAGTTGCTTTCCTCCCGCCATCTCTTCTCTCCCCTCTCCTGTATCAATAAAGTATTCTTCTTCTCCATAGGCCCACCTGCGCTCGATGGACGTGAAGATCCTGCAGCAGCTGCTGGCGGTGCACGAGGGGATCGAGGCATGTAAGTGGCTCCTGGAGGAGCGTGGCACCCTGACCAGCCGTTGCAGCAGTCTGACCAGCAGCCAGTACAGCCTGGGAGAGGGCCCTGGAGGAGACACCTGGAGGGGCAGCTGGAGCAGCCTGCAGGACCCCCTGAATGACAAGCTGGATAACATCTCTATAGGCAGTTATCTGGACACCCTTGCTGATGACATGGACGAGTACGGCCCTTCTAGTTCTGAGTCTGTGCTGTGTTCTACTCCACTGGGGACTGTGACACCCACACGGACAGGGGCAGAGACAGGGGCTGGGGCAGTGCCTGGGGCAGGGGCTGGGGCAGAGGCTGGGAGAGGTGCTGGAGCTGGAGAAGGGTCAGTGGCTATGGCAGGGGTTGGGGCTGGAGCTGGGGTAGGACAAGGCACAGGGGGCAAGGTAGTTGTTGATCCTGGCTCTCCCCAAGTCAAGCCAGACATCCCCAATAAGGAGTCTTCCATTTTGACTAAGGCCACAGATGCAGTGAAAGGAACCACCATCACCAAGGATACCAAGGACCCCAGCCAAACCCAGCAGCCCAGTAAGAGCAACGGCGCCCTGGAGAAAGCAGTCAGGCAAGCACGAGGACCTACTGATTCAGCCCGGGTCTGCCTGGCTGAAAAGCTGGGGAAAAGCCAGAGCCCAAAACTCAAACCCTATAAGAATGGCAAGATAGACATAGATGCCTGCAAGATGAACGGCAAGATGCACCTGGGGTATGATGCCCACTGGCGATGGGTGCAGTCGCAGGACGATGTGACATTTCTATGAGGTGGATGTATTACACCACTTCCCTCTAAAAAATGCTGGGTTAAAATCAACCCAATTTGGGTTATTTGGTAACCAAGTGCTGGGTAAATGTTGGACAGGACACACGCTGGGTTATTTTGACCCAGCCAGTTAGGTTGTGTGAATAACCTAGCATGTTGGATTGTTGTGATTACCCAAACATGGGTTAATTTAACCATCAATTAGGTTATATTCATTTTCATGCTGGGTTGAACAGCTCTTTTTATATGTAATCCATAGGTTATTTTCAGGAGACGTGGCTTATTAGGTGTGGGGGTTTCAGATAGTTATTTTTCGCCACCAGTGAAAATAAATGTAATTCTTGTTCATAATCTTAAATACACAGCTAATTTCAATTTTCATTAAATAAAATACACATTACATATTCTAATGTATTATTAATAACATAATTTTGTACGTATTGTTACATAGTGGTAAGTATACCAACACTGGGTTTTGCATAGGCTTTTAAGGAACTCTTAGACTTTTGTAAGCTTCATTAAATCTACTAAAGTGTCAGTGTACAACCTTAACCTTCTGATATCAGAACAGATAAACCGGAATGATGTTTACTCTCACGGGTGGCCAAAAATAACTATATGAAACCACGGCGCTACTTACTGTAGTCGCGATTCCAGTCTTCTGACCTGACCACTGGGTCTCAATAACCCAGCATCAATAACCCAGCAACAACAACAACTCAACCTTGCTCTTTTTAAAGAAAACAATCCAACTAAGTGACCCAATGCCTGCAACCTAGTAGTTGGGTCAACCAAACAACCCAGCATTTTTTTCCCCCTCCCATGTAATGACCCTACCGGTCAAATATTAAGAGAGAGGTTGATTGCACATATTATACAAACGTCTACCATTTCCATGGTGTGTAGGAGAACACAACATCATTACATTATGTTCTATTCACTCTAAATGTGACTGCACTAACTTTCTAGAACAATGATGTCAGTATTATATTGGAGATGAAGCACAGTGTTGATATTTTTCTGAATCAAGTTTGTTTTTGACATGTTTATCCTCCTTTCCTCTATGCATTGTAACATACAGTACCAGAGAAAATTAACAATTTTCCAACAGAAAAAAATATATTTGTTACAATCACTCGCATCTATAGAACCTAGTTTGCCCTCACAACCCCATGTTAAAATGATTGTAACACACTCTATAGATAGCGGAATCGTTCTCATACATACTGTAGGTGTGTGTACCATCATAGTATGCTAAGAGCATATAGAATGTTCCTACTGTTTGCACACTTGTGCTGTTGTCGATGTCCTACTACCTACAGTACTTAACCAGTCAATGCAATTTGTATAATCAGTCAATCGCAATACAATTAATCTGTGCATCGGGTACTTCTGTGGGTGGTTGTTGTGGCTGAGTGTTATTATTGTCTCTTTTTTAACTGTACACTATTTTTGTTTCATTTGGACAGCAGTTGTTGTGATTGGTGTCATCCTAAACTATTATGCCTGTATCTCCAGTCCCAAGATGACTGCACTGTTGTTCTGATAATCCTGATAGTTTAAATGACTGATTCAGTCCTCTGCTGTCTGTGTCTTAATGAGTCCAACCGTCTCTGATCTTTCACTCAGTGTTGAGTGGTGTGAACTTGTTAGTTATTTGGGTGGGTGAAAATTGCATGTCATGTGCTGACTGCTTTTTAAAAGCAATATTCCCTCTGAGCCTTTGTATTCAGTTATAAACAACCCACTCTCACACAGAATCGTCACCACTGAAAACGAATAATGCCTGGACACTCCAAGGCAGGGGTTGCCAGGACGACAGAGAGGGTGAGAGAGAGGGAGAGAGTGCACGTGTGTAAGTACATGTGTGTGTGAGTGCACGTGTGTTTGCGACTGGCTTGCTGTGCACAGGTACTTTGTCAGATACTAACGAGTCCCAAGGGGCTATTCTTCACTATAACCTCCACCATTACTCATATTAACTCTGGGAGAACAATGCACTGCATGCCATTATATAAGGCATATGTATTGCGAATGTTATCAGATGTGATATGCATAGCATTCATTACATTACCCAGAGCAACTTACAGGAGCGATTAGGGTTGAGTGCCTTCCTTAAGGGAACATCAACAGATTTTCCACCTAGTTGGCTCTTAACCACTAGGGTACCTGCCGCCGCATTCAACCACGTTAGTGTAACAAATCAGATCATGATGGACTGTTTTCAATTGAATTACGTTAGGATTTCCCTTAGTGATGTTTTGGATTATGTATACTCAACGCCTTACGACCTTGTTACAAGCTGACAGTCTTAGTTCTATTGTTTTAGGGTGTCTGTCTCTGTGTGATGTCTTTGCCTGCATGTCTTCAGTTCTGTACCACTCAGCACTCCTATCAGAGCAGTATTTTTAATATGTTTCAGATGAGTTCTCACTTCCAGACCTCAGCTACATTACAACCCTCCATGCACCCCTCCCTGTCTCCGCACACCCACTCCTCCTCCACTTTCAAACTGCACTGTGGCTTTTTTTCTTTCTTCTCCACCTCCTTTTGTCATCCTGTTTTCCACCAGCACAATGACTTGATGGAAACATACATTCAGTGCCAACGTGTACGTTTAGTGCACGTCTACTCACGGGCCATGGTACAATAAGGATGGCAATGGGGAAACAATGACCATAACCCAGTTCCTGGGGATGGTGAGGGGGATCTGTGCCAGAACTGGTGTCCAGCTCCATGCTTTGCCCACTTACAGTCCCAACCACACTGCATCACTTAAATATTTCCCTATCCCCTTTTCTCTCTCTCTCTCTCTCTCTCTCTCTCTCCTCTCTCTCTCTCTCTCTCTCTCTCTCTCTCTTTCACTCTCACTCTCTCAATTCAATTCCATTTAAGGGCTTTATTGGCATGGGACACACATGTTAACATTGCCAAAGCAAGTGAAGTTGATAATCAACAAAAATGAAATAAACATGTACAGTAAACATTACGCTCACAAAAGTTCCAAAATAATAAAGACATGGCCTCTCGAGTGGCGCAGTGGTCTAAGACACTGCATCACAGTTGCTAGCTGTGATACTAGAGATCCTGGTTTGAGTCCAGACTCTGTCGCAGCCGGCCGCGACTGGGAGACCCATGGGGGGGGCTCACAATTGGCCCAGCGTCGTCCGGGTTAGGGGAGGGTTTGGCCGGCAGGGATATCCTTGTCCCATCGCGCTCTAGCGACTCCTGTGGCGGGCTGGGCACATGCACGCTGACACGGTCGCCAGGTGTACGGTGTTTCCTCCGACACGTTGGTGTGACTGGCTTCCGGGTTAAGCGGGCATTGTGTCAAGAAGCAGTGTGGCTTGGTTGGGTTGTGTTTCGGAGGATGCACGGCTCTCGACCTTTGTCTCTCTCTCTCTCTCTCTCTCTCTCTCTCTCGTCCATACGGGAGTTGCAGCGATGAGACAAGACTGTAACTACCAATTGGATACCACAAAATTGGGGACAAAAAGGGGTAAAAGTTAAAAAAAGATATAAAAAATAATAAAAGAATAATGACATTACAAATATAATATTATAAGCAAATGGTTCAAGTACCAAAGGGAAAATAAATAAACATAAATATGGATTGTATTTACAATGGTGTTTGTTCTTCACTAGTTGCCCTTGTGGCAATAGGTCACAAATATTGCTGCTGTGATGGCACGCTGTGGTGTTTCACTCATCTGTGTAATCTGAGGGAAATATGTGTCTCTAATATGGTCATACATTTGGCAGGAGGTTAGGAAATGCAGCTCAGTTTCCACCTCATTTTGTGGGCAGTGTGCACATAGCCTGTCTTCTCTTGAGAACCAGGTCTGCCTTCTGCGGCCTTTCTCAATAGCAAGGCTATGCTCACTGAGTCTGTACATAGTCAAAGCTTTCCTTAAGTTTGGGTCAGTCATAGTGGTCAGGGATTCTGCCACTGTGTACTCTCTGTTTTGAGCCAAATAGCATTCTAGATTGCTCTGTTTTTTTGTAAATTCTTTCCAATGAGTCAAGTAAATTATCTTTTTGTTTTCTCATGATTTGGTTGGGTCTAATTGTGTTGCTGTCCTGGGGCTCTGTGAGGTCTGTTTGTGTTTGTGACCAGAGCCCCAGGACCAACTTGTCTCTCTCTCTCTCTCTCTCTCTCTCTCTCTCTCTCTCTCTCTCTCTCTCTCTCTCTCTCTCTCTCTCTCTCTTTGTCTCTCTCTCTATGGTAAAAATAGAATGTGCATGCCAGTAGATAAAGTAGAAGACCGTCCGTAGTTAGATGTTGGGTGTTCCGTGATGTAGCCTTTAGTATTCTAAAGCTCTTCTGTTAAGACTCCTAATACTTTCATTTAACAGATGGGTTGGCTGGTAGTAAGTCATGGCATGCCAGTGTTTCCCTCCTACTTTGTGGTTTTCATCGAATTAGCCAGCCCAAACAGAGGAGACATTCTTAATGGAGGAGACCATGATCATCAAACATGTCAGATCATACATACATACTTTATATTTTCCTAATGGTTTAACTCGCATTACAGACTGAGCTATACATTTCGTGATGTATTTTAGAGAAGACAAGATCCACTGTAATAATCTATATGTAGGCCTGTAAGAATCTGGAATGACAAAAAGAGTTCTCAAGAGGTATCAGTAGAACACACAAATATTGGTTTGTCATAATATAAACTTGGTCACTGTCATAATATGAACTTGGTCACTGTCATAATATGAACTTGGTCACTGTCATAATATAAACTTGGTCACTGTCATAATATGAGCTTGGTCACTGTCATAATATGAGATTGGTCACTGTCATAATATCAGCTTGGTCACTGTCATAATATCAGCTTGGTCACTGTCATAATATGAACTTGGTCACTGTCATAATATGAGCTTGGTCACTGTCATAATATAAACTTGGTCACTGTCATAATATGAACTTGGTCACTGTGATAATATAAACTTGGTCACTGTCATAATATAAACTTGGTCACTGTCATAATATAAACTTGGTCACTGTCATAATATGAACTTGGTCACTGTCATAATATGAGTTGGTCACTGTCATAATATAAACTTGGTCACTGTCATAATATAAACTTGGTCACTGTCGTAATATAAACTTGGTCACTGTCATAATATAAACTTGGTCACTGTAATATGAGCTTGGTCACTGTCATAATATGAACTTGGTCACTGTCATAATATGAACTTGGTCACTGTCATAATATAAACTTGGTCACTGTCATAATATAAACTTGGTCACTGTAATATGAGCTTGGTCACTGTCATAATATGAACTTGGTAACTGTCATAATATGAACTTGGTCACTGTGAAAATATAAACTTGGTCACTGTCATAATATGAACTTGGTCACTGTCATATGAGCTTGGTCACTGTCATATGAGCTTGGTCACTGTCATATTATGAACTTGGTCACTGTCATATGAGCTTGGTCACTCATAATATGACCTTGGTCACTGTCATATGAGCTTGGTCACTGTCATAATATGAACTTGGTCACTGTCATATGAGCTTGGCCACTGTCATAATATAAACTTGGTCACTGTCATAATATAAACTTGGTCACTGTCATATGAACTTGGTCACTGTCATATGAGCTTGGTCACTGTCATATGAGCTTGGTCACTGTCATAGTATAAACTTGGTCACTGTCATAATATCAACTTGGTCACTGTCATAATATGAACTTGGTCACTGTCATAATATGAACTTGGTCACTGTCATAATATGAACTTGGTCACTGTCATAATATGAACTTGGTCACTGTCATAATATGAACTTGGTCACTGTCATAATATGAACTTGGTCACTGTCATAATATGAGCTTGGTCTCTGTCATAATATGAGCTTGGTCACTGTCATAATATAAACTTGGTCACTGTCATAATATGAACTTGGTCACTGATGGTAAACTATAACTGAAGCGTGTTTGTATTTCATTATCAGATACCCACTATAAGATGTTTGCTTATCAGACGTCCAGTGTGATGTTTGTTTTGAATACAGGTGCCAAACACTCATCATCTGATTTGAACCGCAGACAAACAGAGCATGATTTTACGGAGTAATGGATATCCACTCAGTAGCCATGGCAATGATCCAAACCATGTTTTACATATTGACATTAGAATGTCAGTGGCTGTAAAGACTGTGCATATTGACTTTGTACTACTAAACAAGGCAATGCTGTCATTCCCAAATGCACAATATATTACAGAAGTATTCCCTATCCCACCTAGGGAAAGTGTAGAACAGTAATGTACAGTTAGTTCTGGAATTACCAGACCTAATGTATGTCATAAGGGAATCTTTCAAACAGTAGCCTTGCAGCATCAGGCTGCATATTTTCTCCATTCTGCATTAGAAAGCCAGTCACACGCTGTATATCAAGCTGAGACACACTAAAGAGGCTTTTGGCACCTCATTGCTAGCCAAATGGTGGCTAATGCTGGGGCCCCTATTGTAGTGGCTTGAGGAAAGTTAGCTTATTATGTTTCCATGGATTTGAGGGCCGGAATTGGGTGGGTGGGGGGGGGGTGGGGGGGGGGGGGGGGGTGGATATAGGGAGCTGAAAGAAGCTTCCGCTTCCAATATTTCCTGCTGTTCTGTTCCCAGAATGCATTACCCTCAGCATTGACATGGGTTTCTAAGCACATGACAGGGTCCTCAAAGAAAGCATCCGTTAAGAACAGTTTTTTTTTCTTCTCTTTCTCTCTTGCTTTTGTTGCCAGTCCGCTATGTGTGTTGTGTTCATATCTTGAACACAGAGAATTGGAAGTGAAATAAGGCCACTGTGATCAAATTATAGTGTATTGCATTTACTCAAAAACTGAAAACGGACATTTACTATGCGGGGAGGGAGTCAAGTCATTGAGACTGACTAAATGCACTGGATCTTGCAAATTGACACATTTGACACATTTCGCTTTGTGTGGTACAGGTTTTTAATTGTGATGCAATGTTTTACAGGAAGAAGCTATTTATTTTGTGTGTATATTATTGAGATGTACATCTAATGATTGACATGTGCATTGATGTTGAGAATTATATGTATGCAAATGTGTAGCTTACGGAAGTGATTAATTAAATATATTTTCAATGTTACACTAACGTCTTTGTTATCTCTAACACAACATTTAGCTGAAATAAAAGTCACAGAATGTTATGTCTGAAAAGAACTGAAACCCAGAAGTATCAGCGGTTTCACCTCCCTGTTCCCTAAAGAGCTGTCTTTGGACAGATTTCAAATAGTTCTCCACAAAGAAAGAAAACAATGCACTCAGGAGAGATAGAGATCCTCCCCAGCCTGTCTTCATTAGCAGTTGTGTTATTCTCTTGTAACCCACAGGGAGCCATCGTTCCACCTTGAGATGTGTCCTTATTTCATTTATTGTGGCGTTGGGTTTAGTGCTAACTGCCCATTATCCTTGATGTACTGTTATTGTATAGGCCTAGCTGTGTTTCTCTATAACCACTATTCCAATGGGCTTCTCTTTCAGAGAGCCTGGTGTACATTTTCTAATCAATACCCTCCAACCAGCCCTGTCCTCCCTCCTCACTACTTCCCAGCAAACCCATTAGCACTTCACATCATATGACAACCATTTATCAACCCTCTTTTCAGACTTCTGAAACTGCTCTGTGCCGTAGCCTTCAGGTCCATTGGCTCTACTCTAGTTATAATCATACAATTAGATACTTTTGTGATCCATAGTATGACCATCTTAAAACAATCCCTCCCCCGTTAGACTTTTAGAGGTTCAAGAGAGAAATGTAACCACATTGTAGAAAAACAAAGCCTATGTCACTGACTGGCCATTTGGCTGCCTGATGCTAGCTGGTTCTGGTGTCAGTTTCAGGGCCATTGATTTTTACTATTTGGAGACAGATCGGTTATGTCTGAATCTGATAATGTGTGGTATAACAAATGCACAGACTAAACATGTATGGATTGTGTTGACGTCTGCGTGTTAGCAGACTCTAACCACAGTGGTGGGTAGTGGACACAGATTCTTGTGAGGCTGTAAAAGAACAAAGGAACAGTGGGGAGGAGAGCTTACTACAGCACAGGGCTCGACAACATCAGGACAGGGTGGGAGTTCCACCACAGAGGCTGCACAGCAGGAGGTAGGTGGAGATCCAACAATCATATAAAATGTTGTTTAACACAGATCAACAACAGATGAGCCTTTGGTCTCTGTAAAAACAGTTTATCGTCATACTATATGGAGAGCAAGACAATGGACCAGCCGAAACCCTCAGTTTGTCCATGGTGCTCTACTGCCATAGTTTGTACAATGGACAAGCACACAGCTTAATAATAGCATTTTGTAAGACACAACATGCTCTGTATTCACTGACACACCCCAATGTTTTTGTTTCATCAGATCCTGAGGAGATGGTTCTCTTGGATGTGTGTGTCTCGTTTGGTTTGGTTTATGGTTATAATGGTCCACACAGGGCAGACCACAATCCACACTGGACCACAAATCTCCTGTAATCTCTGTTCATGTCAGGACAATACCAGCCCCAAACTGTTTCTTATTACCTTGAATCTGAGGACAGTAACACCACAAGCCACCTCTTACAGCACTGCCTTGGGGAGACAGGACCATAAACCAGGGTAGTGGAAAATAGCTTGATGGTTACATACAGAGCTTTGTTTTGGATGTACTGTGTGTGGAAACCCAACTGTATCCCCTCTCTGAGACTAAACCCGTGTGGCCTGCCGCCCAGTCTCTCACACACATATTCTGCTCTCAAACCACAGTGACATAAAAAAAACTCAGCTCTATCTGGAGTCTGGCATACGTGTTGTTTAGCTCTGCCTTTAAATTAAGCAGTGTCACTCTAAGAGCCACATTCTTGTAGTATTTTCATATTTATATTTCTCCTGGTTTGTCTGCAGTGAGTACTCTCTCTCCACATTATGGAATGCAGCTATAGTTATCATATTATTGGGTAAGCAGTGTGGTGTGTATGTGTGTGTGTGTTACTCTGGGGGAAGCCTCTCTATGGTATTCGGGGGGAAGTAAACCAAGGGGCCGAAATAGGCCACAGTGTTCCCACAAAGTGATGCAATCAGACGTGGGTAGAGGTTAGAGGCGAAACCCAAGGGGGAGTTGTTGTTCAATCTACAATGGCTACCCAACCCCATAATATGGTTTCCGAACAAGCTCATCTGTTTTATGTTATAGTGTACTGTGTGCACGTGTCTGTGTGTCTGTGGGAATTCATTCCGTCTCTCCCATAGTATCACATATGAGAGTGACAACGGGCCTCCAAGGTTATACACATGACTCATCCCATGTGGGTGAGTAATGTGTGCAAAGCTGTCATCAAGGCAAAAGGTGGCTATTTGAACAATCTCAAATATAAAATATATTTTGATTTGTTTAAAACTATTTTGGTTACTAGATGATTCCATATGTGTTATTTCATAGATTTGATGTCTTCACTATTATTCTACAATGTAGAAAATAATAAACATTTTAGAAAAACTTTTGACTCAGTATGTGTTCTAAAACTTTTGACCAGTAGTGTACATTTTAAAGTGAACAATCTGAGTCTCAGCATCATTCTGTATTCGTGGAATTTCATTTCATGTGAAACTGTCAAACTGACCCCCAAAATCCACTGTCATCCACTGAGAAGGAAGTTATGACTTCAAGCATCCACTACCACTCGATACTTTCATAAATATCCATTATTTAATGCTTAGTGTGTACCTGTCCTTGTCCTGTTTGTTATAGAGTTGTCAGTTGGATTTGGAATCCATAGTTTAAAAAAGTATAATTCCACTCACAAAACAAAAGAAATCTGCCTCTAGGGGCTAGGGGGCAGTATTTTCACGGCCGGATGAAAAACGTACCCAATTTAAACAGGTTACTACACTAGCCCAGAAAATAGAATATGCATATTATTAGTAGATTTGGATAGAAAACACTCTGAATTTTCTAAAACTGTTTGAATGGTGTCTCTAAGTATAACAGAACTCATATGGCAGGCAAAAACCCGAGAAAAAATACAAGCAGGAAATGAAAATCTTGTGGCTGTACTATTTTCAAGTCATTGCCAATAAAACACACAGTGACAAAGGATTCATTTTGCACTTCCTATGGCTTCCACTAGATGTCAACAGTCTTTATAAAGTTGTTTGAAGCGTCTATGATGAACAGAGACCGGATGAGAAGGAAGGGAAGTTGATGTCCCTGGGATGTCGTCACTTCATTATTGCGCGTTCATGCACGTTCATGTGAAATGAGACCTTGTATTTTAAACGTTTTTCAAGACACAGGAAAGGTCCGGTTGAAATATAACTGATGTTTCACGTTAAAAATGGCCCTAAAGATTGATGCTAAACAACGTTTGACATGTTTGAACGAACGTAAATAGATTTTTCTTTTGACTTTTCGTCGTGACTTTTCCCTCCCACGCCCTACATTTTGAGTAGCCTACTGAACGCGCTAACAACACGGAACAACATGGAGTTATTTGGACATAAATTATGAACTTCATCGAAAAAAACAACATTTGTTGTGGACCTGGGATTCCTGAAAGTGCCTTCTGATGAAGATTATTAAAGGTAAGGGAATATTTCTAATGTTATTTATGATTTTAGATGATTCCAACATGGCGGCTATCTGTATTGCGTAGTGTATTTTTCTGAGCAGAGTACTCAGATTATTGCAAAGTGTGCTTTCCAAGTAAATTTATTTTGAAATCTGTCAATGCGGTTGCATTCAGGAGATGTTCATCTATAATTCTTTGAATAACAGTTTAATACTTTAACCACGTTTTATAATGAGTATTTTTTTGTAAATTCACTGGCAGTTTTGGGGGAGACACATTTTAACGACATGCGCCGATGTAAAATGCTGTTTTTGGATATAAATATGAACTTCATAGAACAAAAAATGCATGTATTGTCTAACATAATGTCCTAGGAGTGTCATCTGATGAAGATTGTCAAAGGTTAGTGCATAATTTTAGCTGGTTTTCTGCTTTTGGTGACGCCTGTCCTTGAATTGAAAATGGCTGTGTGTACTTTTTTGGCTATTTACTCTCCTAACATAATCTAACTTTATGCTTTCACCGTGAAGCCTCTTTGAAATCGGACAATGTGGTTCGATTAAGGAGATGTTTATCTTTCAAATGGTGTAAAATAGTTGATTGTTTGAGAAATTGAAATTATTACATTTTTGGTGTTTTGAATTTCCCGCCATGCTAGCAATCCCGTCAGTGGGATTCTATCCCCAAGAGGTTTTAACAAACAACGGCTCCCTTGGCAGAGGTAAAATGCTACTTTTATAAAAAATTACAGATTTCAGCAACCAAAGAAAGGCTTGCAGTTACACAGGACAAATAGAGGTACAAGGCACACATTAAAGAATGGACATTTTTTATGTACAGACTGATAGTGACTCGATGTAGTTGGAGGTAAACTCCACCGACACTCAACTCCATTGAGATGTATATATCGTGGAGAAGAGTTCTCTCAGCTAGGGTAAGACCTGAAATTCTGCATTCAATTTGGCTCAAAGGTCTCATATCAGTTGTATAGGTTGCATTGAAGTTCTTGGTTCATAATGTGAATCAGTTTTGATTTCATACATCATTGATCACTAACATTGAATATTTAAATGTACCTTCAGTATCTTGACTTTATAGTGTCATACAGGTACAACACATTGAAAAAAGTGCATTCGGACAGTATTCAGACCCCTTGTCACGTTGGTTGAAAGGAGAGGACCAAGGTGCAGCGTGGTGAGCGTACATATTATTTTTATTAGAAAAGACGCCGAACAAAACAATAAACACTACCCATCAAACCGTGAAGCTAAAGGCTATGTGCCATAAACAAAGTCAACTTCCCACAACACAAGGACGGAAAAGGGCTACCTAAGTATGGTTCCCAATCAGAGACAAAGATAGACAGCTGTCCCTGATTGAGAACCATACCCGGCCAAAACATAGAAAATAAAGAACATAGAAAAAGGAACATAGACCCTAGTCACACCCTGGCCTACCCAAAATAGAGAATAAAAAACCTCTCTATGGCCAGGGCGTGACACCCCTTGACTTTTCCACATTTTGTTACATTACAGCCTTATTCTAAATTTGATTAAATAATTTTTCCCCCTCATCAATCTACACAAAATACCCCATAATGACAACGCAGAAACAGGTTTTTCGAATTTTTAGCAAATGTATAAAAAATGTAAAACATCACATTTACATAAGTATTCAGACCCTTTACTCAGTACTTTGTTGAAGCACCTTTGGCAGCAATTACAACCTGGAGTCTCTTCGGTTTGACACTACAAGCTTGGTACACCTGTATTTGGGGAGTTTCTCCCATTCCTCTCTGCAGATCCTCTCAAGCTCTGTCAGGTGGATGGGGAGTGCCGCTGCACAGCTTTTTTCAGGTCTCTCCAGAGATGTTTCAATCGTGTTCAAGTGGTTGTTCCACTGGATATCATAAGGTGAATGCACCAATTTGTAAGTCGCTCTGGATAAGAGCATCTGCTAAATGACTTAAATGTAAATGTAAGTCCGGGCTCTGGCTGGGCCACTCAAGGACATTCAGAGACTTGGCCCGACGCCACTCTTGCATTGTCTTAGCTGTGTGCTTAGGGTCGTTGTCCTGTTGAGCAGGTTTTCATCAAGGATCTCTCTGTACTTTGCTCCATTCATCTTTTCCTTGATCCTGACTAGTCTCCCAGTCCCTGCCACTGAAAAACATCCCCACATCACGATGCTGCCACCACCATGCTTCACCATAGGGATGGTGCTAGGTTTCCTCTAGATGTGACGCTTGGCATTCAGGTCAAAGAGTTCAATCTTGGTTTCATCAGACCAGAGAATATTGTTTCTCATGGTCTGAGAGTCTTTAGGTGCCCTTTGGCAAACTCCAAGCGGGCTGTCAAGTGCCTTTTACTGAGGAGTGGCTTCTGTCTGGCCACTATCATAAAAGCCTGATTGGTGGAGTGCTGCAGAGATAGGATTTCCGTCAAGAAGGACAACTATCTCCACAGATGAACTCTCGATCTCAGAGTGACCATCAGGTTCTTGGTCACATCCCTGACCAAGGCCCTTCTCCTCAGTTTGCTCAGTTTGGCCAGGCGGCCAGCTCTAGGAAGAGTCTTAGTCATTTCAAACTTCTTCCATTTAAGAATGAGGGAGGCCATTGTGTTCTTGGGGACCTTCAATGCTGCAGAAATGTTTTGGTACCCTTCCCCAGATCTGTGCCTCGACACAATCCGTTTTAGAATAAGGCTGTTGGTTATATTACACATACAGTATACATGTGTGGATTGTTCTGCTGTGTTCGTGGGCCTCCAGTGCTCTTGAGTAATTTTAGGCTAAGTCCTGCCAGTAAATTATTAAACAGGTGAGACACCTCATAAAGAGACAGTCCTGTGAGCCATTGACAGAGGAGACACACACACGCGCTAACAACACACACACACACACACACAGTCATTGGGATTCAGAGAAATGCTTTCATAGAGTGTTTAAGCTGGCAAATGAGAAATGTGAGAACATGCCAAAGTGAATCTGTGATCTAGTCCCCTAATGGCCTGAATGGACCCTCTTCCGCATCTCTTTCATTCAATTAGCCACAGACAAGCACGCTTTGTGACACACACTAACAAGTCTGACACTGCCCCCCCACAAATATGTGCTCTCTTTATCATCTGATCATTTTTAAAGGCTCTCTGTTCTGAGCATGTGCATCTCACGTTCGCGACCTACAAACAGGGACTATGGACTAATGGACTAATGTTGTTCTCTTGAGGGAGAGCATTGGGCTCTCAGTGTATTTATGTGGTGTTGGGCTCTCAGTGTATTTATGTGGTGTTGGGCTCTCAGTGTATTTATGTGGTGTTGGGCTCTCAGTGTATTTATGTGGTGTTGGGCTCTCAGCGTATTTATGTGGCGTTGGGCTCTCAGTGTATTTATGTGGTATTGAGCTCTCAGTGTATTTATGTGGTATTGGGCTCTCAGCGTATTTATGTGGTATTGGGCTCTCAGCGTATTTATGTGGTATTGGGCTCTCAGTGTATTTATGTGGTGTTGGGCTCTCAGTGTATTTATGTGGTGTTGGGCTCTCAGTGTATTTATGTGGTATTGGGCTCTCAGCGTATTTATGTGGTATTGGGCTCTCAGCGTATTTATGTGGTATTGAGCTCTCAGCGTATTTATGTGGTATTGGGCTCTCAGTGTATTTATGTGGTGTTGGGCTCTCAGCGTATTTATGTGGTGTTGAGCTCTCAGCGTGTTTATGTGGTATTGGGCTCTCAGCGTATTTATGTGGTGTTGAGCTCTCAGCGTGTTTATGTGGTGTTGAGCACTCAGCGTGTTTATGTGGTGTTGAGCACTCAGCGTGTTTATGTGGTGTTGAGCTCTCAGTGTGTTTATGTGGTGTTGGGCTCTCAGCGTATTTATGTGGTATTGGGCTCTCAGTGTATTTATGTGGTGTTGAGCTCTCAGCGTGTTTATGTGGTGTTGGGCTCTCAGTGTGTTTATGTGGTGTTGGGCTCTCAGCGTATTTATGTGGTGTTGGGCTCTCAGCGTATTTATGTGGTGTTGGGCTCTCAGTGTATTTATGTGGTGTTGGGCTCTCAGCGTATTTATGTGGTGTTGGGCTCTCAGTGTATTTATGTGGTGTTGGGCTCTCAGCGTACTTATGTGGTATTGGGCTCTCAGTGTATTTATGTGGTGTTGGGCTCTCAGTGTGTTTATGTGGTGTTGAGCTCTCAGCGTGTTTATGTGGTGTTGAGCACTCAGCGTGTTTATGTGGTGTTGAGCTCTCAGTGTGTTTATGTAGTGTTGAGCTCTGTGTATTTATGTGGCGTTGAGCTCTCAGCGTGTTTATGTGGTGTTGAGCTCTGTGTATTTATGTGGTGTTGAGCTCTCAGTGTATTTATGTGGTGTTGGGCTCTCAGCGTACTTATGTGGTGTTGGGCTCTGTGTATGCATGTGGTGTTGGGCTCTGTGTATGCATGTGGTGTTGGGCTCTGTGTATGTATGTGGTGTTGGGCTCTGAGTTTATGTGGTGTTGGGCTCTGTGAGTTTATGTGGTGTTGGGCTCTCAGTGTGTTTATGTGGTGTTGGGCTCTCAGTGTGTTTCTGTGGTGTTGGGCTCTCAGTGTGTTTCTGTGGTGTTGGGCTCTCAGTGTATGTATGTGGTGTTGGGCTCTCAGTGTATTTATGTGGTGTTGGGCTCTCAGCACAGCAGTGTATTGGCAGCATTGACGCTATTGGTCATCAACACGTCCTGGTGACCTAGTTGTCCAGGACCAAGCTGTAGCATCAATGGAGATGAATGGGAGTTCAGGGATTCAGTGATGCCCCCTCTTTCTCTCTCTTACTCTGTAACCCGTGTCGCTGCTGCTGCTACTGTGTTTATGTGAACGCATGGTGTGTGTTTGCACGTGCGTGTCCTGTGTGTTAGGATTGGCCGTACAGTGCAATTGAAAACAGGTGTGGAGATAGTGGAGCAGAACAGAAGAGGGGTGGTGGTTTAACTGTGTGTATAAGTCACAGTATGTGTGTATCCAGAGATGCGATTGGACAGGGAGAGAAAACAAGAGAGGAAGAGATCAGTGATAAGGTCAGGATGTGAGGAATCTGAACGGAAAGCCAGGAGGTGAGAGGACAGCATGCCTGTTCTCTCAATGCTCTACTCAAATGCCAAACCCACGGGAAGAGGGAACAAGGCCCCAGCGGGTCAGAACACAGCTTCTGTGCATTGCTCTGGCTCTGACAAACTCTCGCATCCTTTTGATGACCTCTTTCTCTCTTACTATCTCTGTCTCTCTTTCCCTCAATCACTCCAATTTAATTATCTCTTCCTAACTCTCTCTCTCTCGCTCTCTCATCCTCCTGCCCTCTCTCTGCTCCTCTCTTTCAGGAGTGCTTGGGCTGGGATGGGTTGTGAAAACATCTGAGTGCTGTTGTCAATCTTCCTGCAGCTCCATGATGTCAGGCAGAGTAAGAGTACAGCTTAGTGAGGGACTTTACATTCCCCACTGAATCTAAATACATTCAGCCAACAGCCTTACATCAGCTCCTGGCAACCCAAATGGAGAGGTTTTTAACCCCATTTACACAGACTCAAAGGAGAGGGGAGCCGAAGCACTCTGTACATGGCACAGACCGAGGGAGGAAGGGAAGGAGAGAGAGCGGGGGAAGAGAGAGAAAGAGACACAGAGAGAGAGAGAGAGAATTTCCTTTGTGGACATGTTTGTGGTGTGAATGATCCCATGATCTGACCTTTGACTCGGACGTAAGGTCCTCAAAACAAAGCCAACACAACTAGATGCCAGGAGGTACATGAATTAATGCCATGCGATCAATGTAGGATTTACAATGTCAAGCGGCTGTCTTTCCCCTGATTCTCAATACCAGGGTAATGCCAGCAGCCTCTGTACACACAGAAGACCTTAATATCCTTACAGACCTCTCTCACGTCAATGATTACCTGTCCCATAACACGAGACCACCCACTGGGCACAGACGTCAGTTCAACATCTAGTTTGGATTTACATTTGGTTGAGTTGTCAACTAATGTAAATTCAAAGTGAAATCAACAACCAATGCCACATTGTCATTAGATTTAGGTTAAAAGACAAAATTCCCTTATGTTGATGACTTTTTGCAAATCCAATCAGTTTTCCACGTTGACTCAACATCATCACATACATTTTTGGTTGTTGAAATGACATGGAAACAAGGTGGATGAAAACAGTTTTTGCCCAGTGGGCAGGCATCTAAAGGGGACTTTTAATTATAAAAAAACACTAGACCGACAGGTGGCACAGTGAGGTCAAATTGAGCGCAACGATTTTATCAAATGTATTGGGTTATAACACCTGCTTTCTTCAACTTTATGAAGGTGTATTGATCCACCAAAACACTTTCCAGTAACATTAACAATCAAAAAGAGAATGGCTGATGTATTTCTATATCTCTTTGAAGGTTAGGTCACACTTTATTTGGATGTGGATGCTCAAACTATTAACTGCTGGCAAATTTTCTGTGGCAGAACTTCTGGAGCGCTCTGACTCAGCAGAACTGAACAAGTAGAAGTTTAATGTTTGATCTGCTATCAGTATATTTAAGAAGTGGCTCCCCTGCACTTCCAGATGACCGCGGAAGGCATTCACCTCATAGATAAATCACATTGGATACCCTAAACATTTATTTTTATGATTATTGCGATACCTAAGAGCTATTTCCTGGGATGTCCTTGGTGACAGAGGCCTTATGTTTCTACAGGCTGCAGTGAGAATCCATGAGGGCCATTTTCCAGATATGGGGGGTGGTAGTAGATAGGTGGGATGGACTGATAGTAGCTGAAGGGTATGTTTAAAATCTCATGTTCTATGATAGTTATGACTGAAAACACGATTTATAATGTTCAAGTACGATCTATCTAGATGTAATGTATATACAAATATTAAATTACTTTAGTCTTGCTATGTAACTACCGTAAAAAAAAATGCCATGTATGTAAAATGTATGTAGAACGTACGAGTAAAGAAAAAACTGTGAAAGCAAATTTTATTTTTGTCTTCCGAAGAGGGGTGGTGGATGGGCCCCCCAAAAAACTACAGCAACAAAAAAGTCCCTACTAGTGATTTGTTTGAATGGGTCTCCAGTTTGTAAACATGACCCTTGAGCTTGCATTTCCTGGTCCCGAGGTCAGGATAATCAAACTTCACTAAGACGACTTAATTTGTTTACATTTTCGAGTTGACAAATAACCCAATGGGCAAACACTGATTTAAATGAACATTGTTTCCACATCATTTCAATTAAAGTTATGAAATGGAATACATGTTGAATTGACGTCTGTAAGTCAGGATAAGGTTTTTAAACTTGTAATTGGCTAAAGAAATTCCCCTCTTTTCTCGTTCCATATGAATCAAGAATGAAAAAGGAAGTGTTTAACGGCAGATTTGAAGTCTGGGCTCAAATATAATCCTGTCTAATTAGGTGGCATTTGTCAGCATACTGCACCTTTGGGGCTACGAATGACAGTCTCCAAGTAGCTTTATAGATTTAGGAAGAGAGATTTAGATTTAGGAAGTTCCCTCTGATAGTACTGGCCAGGCCATCCACCGAGTAACAGAGACAGAACGGGCGAGGCTGAATGGTGAGCTGATGTTCATCACCAGCTAGTGTTTAGAAACACAACATGGTTCTGTTTAAACAATCATTTGCACTGCAAGCCAAGGTTTAACTAAAGCTTGCCTGCATTTGGTATCAGTGTGCAATAACATTATTATTGAATTTGATAGTTTGTTTTAGTCAGTGCTTTTGAGCCCTTAAGATGAATGATGGAATAATAATAGGCTATGATTTTGTCAGAATGGAAAATATTTAATTTGCTTTGGCAAGCTGTGGCGAATGAATGTAATATTGTCTCTTAAGGGGATGGTAATTTGACACATAGAAATACACTCATATGAAAGCCATCCAAGTCCAGGAGAGATTATCTTAAAGAATCTGAATGCCTTTTTAAAGCATGGCACTATGTGTCAAATTCAGAAAATAAGTGATGTCAATCACCATAGACAATGTACAATTACCTTCATACCAACACAACCTTATTATACGGTTGTTAAATCAAATGTTTAATATGAACACTCTTTCAGCCCTCCGTGTTTTGCCTCTTGCCTGCCTTAGAAGTACATGGATCAGCACTGCTGTGGTGGTGAAACAGGGATGGCCAACTGCAGAGTGGAGGATGAAGCCAACATGGCTAAAGATAGGCACAAATAAATACATTGAGGAAGAGAGAGACAGATAGGGAGAATGACTTAGTTTAGGGACAGACCTGTAGAGAGAGGGAAACAATTCACCAAGATGGAGATCCTGTCTCTTTGCTCCTTTCCAAAGCTTAGACTGAGTTTCCCATGAATCACTCTGCATATTGACTCTCCCTCTGTAATACGTCACAAAGTGGTCTGGACAGGGGCTGGGGGGAGACTGGGGTGAAGATGGTGGGAGACAGCAGAGGGGAAGCATGGGGACAGGGGGGTTATTATGGATAAGTCACTCTCTGATATTCTAGCTAAGCAGAATGCACAGAGACCACTTAACACCACCCTCAAAAAGAGTTAAATCGAGTACAGACCTAACTGAATGAACAACAAAGATGGATTGCAATAGGACATTTTATTAAATAGTTTGGGGAATGGCCTTGTCTCCGAGGGAAGATCGGCAGAGCCAGATGATGTGAAAAGTAGCAAGTGAGTTCCGTTTTTTTTTTTTTACATTTTAGTCATTTAGCAGACACTCTTATCCAGAGCAACTTACAGTAGTGAATGCATACTTTTTTTTTTTTCATACTGGCCCCCCGTGGGAATCGAACCCACAACCCTGGCGTTGCAAACACCATGCTGGCGTTGCAAACACCATGCTCTACCAACTGAGCCACAGGGAAGCCACAGTTGACAATATAAATATTGTACATCACAAGATGTAAGTCCATTGGTTGAGCAAGAAGAAGTTGATAATTGTAAAAGTGAGCCCATAGGTTAAACGGCAAGCGTGAGGTATGTCCATTATTGCGCCGTGCTTATAAGGTAAAATAGGTGAATGCCATTCCACAACTGGCTAATAGGAAAGAGGAGAAACAAAATGTTATGCTGATGATGATACGTCTGTATTCATTCCCACTATGCCCCTAGAATAGGAAACAGAGTGAATTATGTTATGCTTCCTGGATGAAGTTAAATGAGCATTCAGACGAGCCTTCCTGATTGAACTTTCGTAAACTACATAAAATAAACAAAATATTTTACATTCTGTATACTGTAGTAGCAGGACAGAAATACAAATTGCCTTGGGGTTTAATTCAATTAGTATTATCAAGAATCACGTTTCATTTCATCTCTCTATGGTGGTTTGTTACTGATACTTCATTTTTTGTCATGATGAACCAACTTTCAGTATGTGTTTACCAAATTTCTGACGTAAGGCTTCCTGACTTTGGCACAACGGGTTTTACCCTGGATTTATGATATTGAACTCATGTCTGTGCTGAGATTGAAAATTGGGCCATAGACATTCAGCATTATGAGTTCTGGGGACAACGCTGCTCACTGGGCACAGACGTCAATTCAACATCTGTTCCACGTTGGTTAAATGTAATTTCAGTGAAATGACGTGGAAACAACGTTGATTCAATCCCATGAAAAGAACAATAGAGCCATGGTTTCCTTTCTTGCCCACAATGGACCAACTGTAGTATTTGACCTGGTTAAGTTCACCCAGTACTTCTATTGTATTGTTGTACCACTCTTTCAAGAGCCACCATCTTTCCAACAGTGATCATGGAAAGTGTGACTATGTTTTCCAGACTGAGTATAACAACAAGGGATGATAATAGGGGGGTTTCTCTGTAAACTCCAAACCTCCAATTTGATGATTGCTTTATTGGGTGTTTTTTCTGCGTTGGTATCCATGCTTGTCCCTAGGAATGGCTTTATTGTAATGAATGGTTTTATGTGGTTTACTGACGCTCATAAACGCTAGATGACATCATTAGTTTCAAAGACATGTTTGAGGGAAATACCTGAGATGATGCACAAGGCAAAGGAATAGAACAGTCTCAGTAAACCCGGGTCTTACAGGAAAATCACCTGTTTTGAAAGTCAAAGACCACAGAAAGGAGAATATTTGCATTGTGTTGGATGATGCTAGATAAGTTGGTGTTAAAATCATGAATTGTATCATATACATACATGTACTTTTGATGGCTTCTGTTTGAAATTCTAGGAATGAAATCCTGACATCAACTGGTTAAGACAACAAAAGATTACAAAGTCACTTCCTTTAGCAAATTATATGATTTTTATTTATCTAATCGACTTATCACAAAATTATGTGAAATGAGTGTTAAGTGTGAAGTCATGATAGTAGAAAATATGATTATAAACGAATGAATGTGTGAGTGTAAAATAGGCCTTTTATTAAGACCTTGAATAGACCCTTTTCAATCACAGTAAAACAATATAATAATGGTAGATGTGTAGCCAGTTTCATTCGTAAACGTTTTAAATGTGCCCACATCATGACATGACCACAATAATAAAGCACCAGACCAGACAGACAAAAGACAGTGAAGAAAAGCTAATGCTGGTACTTGACTGCCATCCTGTGGTTAAACTAAGCAAATACATCTTAAATATTCAAAGCATGCAAGATGTTAATGTGTTTGTCCTGAAAGAATATAACATTTAAAAAAAATGTATGAATATAATGAAAAGAGAGAAGTAGAGGGGGGCGGTTCAGTTCATATCGTCTTTTCCTGTAGCCTGCCACTACAACATAACAAAGGCACATAAATACAAAGTATTGATCATTATGACATTTAGTATGTAAAGGAAAATAAACAAAAATAAGTATGCTTCCGCCCATCAAACAAGCCTCTGCCCATACAGCCTCCCAGCAACTATGGTTGCTTGTCACTGTTGCTTGTAGGGAACACAGTGAACAGTTGGGACCAATTTCATAGTGAAACGTTTCCTTGATGTTTAATGCAGTCTTTGAACAACCTTTAAATGTATAAATTGATGGTTCAGATTACGGGATGCCAAGGTCATATTTTTCCATATTCTGTTCCAGATCGCAAGGCATTATTGTGAAATATTGTATTATAGGCATGACATTTTGATTCCCAGTTACACCAATTTAGAATGGGTCGAAATGCTAGTGCCCGGAAAGTTTGGTATGGATAGTCCTCCTACAAGATGTAGGAAAGACTCCCTCTTTGTAAGTTTATTATTTTTTTATCCAGGATCGCTTACTTATGAATTGTATCCCAATAGTCAGAAGGGAGAGAAGGGAAGAATTGAACTACAGAAATTCACCCGTGGCAATATATTCATTTTGACAATAGATATTCTGCCAGTTAAAGCAACTGGGATGTTAGTCCATCTACTGAGGTTGGATTTGAATTGATTTGAGCATTCTGTTAAAGTTTCTTGCAATGGTTTTATCTAAGGAGGAAATATATCTACTCACAAATATTTAAAATGGGCAATGATTGGGATTCAAAAACTACATCGGGGTCTTGAGATGCAGTAGGGATGATTTGGTTAGATACATTTAATAATTTGGGATGAAGCTAAATTATTCTATATTCTTCAATGCATTTAGGAATGATTGCGGTACCAATGTCTATATACAGCTCTGGAAAAAATGAAGAGACCACTGCAAGTTGGATGGTCACAAGCCATCAAACAAAGCAGAACTGCTTAAATTTCTGCGCCAGGAGTGGCATAAAGTCACCCAACATCAATGTGAAAGACTGCTGGAGAGCATGCCAAGGCGCATGAAAGCTGTGACTGAAAATCAAGGTTATTCCACCAAATATTGATTTCTGAACTCTTTCTAAGTTAAAACATTCGTTTTGTGTTGTTTAAAAATGAATATCAACTTATTTTCTTCGCATTATTCGAGGTCTGACAACACTGCATCTTTTTTGTTATTTTGACCAGCTGTCATTTTCTGCTAATAAATGCTCTAAATGACAATATTTGGAATTTGGGAGAAATGTTGTCAGTAGTTTATAGAATAAAACAAAAATGTTCATTTTACCCAAACACATACCTATAAATAGTAAAACCAGAGAAACTGATCATTTTGCCATGGTCTGTTCATTTTCTCCACAGCAGTATAGTAAAATGTCATCCGTGTATAATGAGATTAAGTGATCAGTAGCTTTTAGGGAAGTTGGTGTTATTTCCTTCGATTGATGATTTGCCTGGGCCAGGGGTTCCATGAAGAAATCAGACAGCATTGTCTTCTGCTTCAGGTGATTCTGAACAGAGCAGAGCAGATATTGCCTGTTATAACTATGGCTGAGAGATTGGCATATAGTATTTTAATCATATTAATGAAATTGGAGCCAATTCCCATATGTTCCAAGATCAACCAGAGGTATTAACATTCTAGTCTATCAAAGATGTTCTGCATCGAGAGATAAAACAGCCCAAGAAGCTGTTGTTTCTGTTGAACCATTGTTGATATGTAACAGGTCCGGTGATTGTCCGTGGATTAATGTTTTTTAACAAACCCGCTTTGGTCTGTGACGAGCAATTTGGGTAAGAAAGTCTCGAGACGGGATGACAACATTTTGGAAAACAGTTAAATATCTGTGTTTATCAAAGATAGGGGGCAATAGTTAGAACACTGGGTGGCATCCTTACTTTTTGAATTTATTATAAGCCGAAATTTGTGCTTTATTCACATCTCTCCCAAATGAGCCTTTGTGAACGGCTGTGTTAGTCATGTCAAGCAACAGTGGACCTAATTGATTCCAATATTTGAAATAGACCTCAGGGGGAATACCATCCATCCAGGTGATTTGCCTTTATTCATGTTATCCAATGCCCTTTTAAGTTCATTGAGACAGATTCAGACAGATTTCAGATTCAGAAGTTGCTATATCAGCTAATTGGTCATTACTGCGTAGTTTGTTAGCCAGTAAACGACTGGGAGCATTACCATGATGGAACTAATGGTTGAGTCTTACTCGATGGATGGCATATTCTGCTCTCTGTCGTCTCAGTAAATACAATTCTGTCTTGCCTTTGGAAAGGGCAATATATTTCAAATTCAAAGAGAGAATAGCTTGCGTTGCCATTGTTTTTCAGAAAGGAGTGTTATATTAATTCTAGAGTTATCTTTAGTGTTGATAAGGCCATGGATGTATTCGTGCTGTGAATTGTTACAGCAAGCTTGTAGAGACCTGTGTCTCTGTGAAGTGGGGAGTGTTCCCGGGTCTGTTGAGTCGCATCCTGCTTACAACTAGCACAGCAATAATGACTGCAGTAGTACCAATGACTGATACAACCACTGCTACTACATTTGATCCAGAGGACCGCTTTAGGTTTGGACTTGGATATTGTGATATCGTAGACGTACTTGTAGTTTGAACAAATGGTACAAACCGTAACATTTTTGTGGCTTTAGCAACATTAGACATGTCAGACATCAGAGAATCCTTGTCACGAGAACGTACAGCAAAGAACATGACCGTCTCTGGTTCAGCATTGATGATGTAACTGGACAGGAAGGAATATTCCTCTGTAGAGCCTGCCTCTAGTGGTTGGATGTCAGAGGTGTTCATTAGATGTGCTCCACTGAAATTTCCTCTCAGGGCTTCCAAGTCCATGCTGACTCTGATCTCATAGGAATCAGCTGAAAGAAATGAAGCAGGACAAAGTGGAAAGGGAAAATTCAGGTTATAACACATATGTATGAGATTCACACATGGGTATTCAATGCAAATGTCTGAACTCATCTAGAAACTGTTATGGTAAATAATGATTTCAGGATCAGTAATGTTCATGATGATGATAATTAGTAGGGATAGACATTTGAAATGATCTGACTAATATCATGACATTTTTTTCAGATATCCATAGAGTCGAAATTTAAAAACATAAAAAAATGTTTTTATAAAAAAAAAATCCTATTCACTCTCGACCAATCAGAATGGCGCTTTTCTGAGGTAGTTTGGTTAACATCAACAGCGAAAGAGAAGTTTTTTGCCATGAAAGAACTGATTATGTTACAAAAAGTGTTTTGCATTGATCTGTCAGGTATTGTGCAAACTCTGTTAGGTGAGTGCCTGGAATTACTATTTAAAAGTATGGAAAATAGCATACCGATATCAGGGCAGCCTTCCGTAATGCCAAATTAAAATGCTTATTCCCTTGAGAAGATAAGGCTTAGAAGGGTGCAACATTGCATGATGGTAAAGGGCCACACCCTGTCATGCAATGCCATCCATATTCGCCTTATGGTGGCGCTACAACAATTGATTTCAAATGCAAAAATGTAAAGGTCACACCTCTCACCCCATGTGATCTGGAGTCATAAAATTCAGTACATAGGTCCTGTTCATTACAAGGAACAAATTTACCCCATAAGGTCCGCCATGATGGATTTTCCGCCATTTTGAATTTTGTGAAAAACACCTAAATAACTACATCTCTGGAACCACTGTTCTGATCTGGATGAAATATATAACATCTATGGAACAAGGTCTCTCAACGCTATATTTCCCAGGCTATTATCTCAAACAATATGGCCACTAGTGACCAATAAATATTCAGCTGGGCGTGACTTAGCACATGAATGCATATAAATCAGACATGGTTATTCATATTGTCACATGTTCCAAACACTGTCAAGACTTAACATAAAGCAAGCCCATTCAAATCGAACACATGGTGGCACAACAACAGGCACATATTTATATCTCTTGATCTGTTTGACTTGGAGTGATACAATTTAGCACACATTCTCAAGGATATGAGTCTAGCTAACCTGTTAAGTATGGTTCAGAAAAACTATTAACCCCCTAGATTCGATGTCTGCGCCCCCGCAGTCAAATTAGCATAATATAAACATCCCCATAAAAATCTGTCTGTTTAAGCTAGATATACACTGCTCAAAAAAATAAAGGGAACACTTAAACAACACAATGTAACTCCAAGTCAATCACACTTCTGTGAAATCAAACTGTCCACTTAGGAAGCAACACTGATTGACAATACATTTCACATGCTGTTGTGCAAATGGAATAGACAACAGGTGGAAATTATAGGCAATTAGCAAGACACCCCCAATAAAGGAGTGGTTCGGCAGGTGGTGACCACAGACCACTTCTCAGTTCTTACGCTTCCTGGCTGATGTTTTGGTCACTTTTGAATGCTGGCGGTGCTTTCACTCTAGTGGTAGCATGAGACGGAGTCTACAACCCACACAAGTGGCTCAGGTAGTGCAGCTCATCCAGGATGGCACATCAATGCGAGCTGTGGCAAGAAGATTTGCTGTGTCTGTCAGCGTGGTGTCCAGAGCATGGCGCTACCAGGAGACAGGCCAGTACATCAGGAGACGTGGAGGAGGCTGTAGGAGGGAAACAACCCAGCAGCAGGACCGCTACCTCCGCCTTTGTGCAAGGAGGAGCAGGAGGAGCACTGCCAAAGCCCTGCAAAATGACCTCCAGCAGGCCACAAATGTGCATGTGTCTGCTCAAATGGTCAGAAACAGACTCCATGAGGGTGGTATGAGGGCCCGACGTCCACAGGTGGGGGTTGTGCTTACAGCCCAACACCGTGCAGGACGTTTGGCATTTGCCAGAGAACACCAAGATTGGCAAATTCGCCACTGGTGCCCTGTGCTCTTCACAGATGAAAGCAGGTTCACACTGAGCACGTGACAGACGTGACAGAGTCTGGAGATACCGTGGAGAACGTTCTGCTGCCTGCAACATCCTCCAGCATGACCGGTTTGGCGGTGGGTCAGTCATGGTGTGGGGTGGCATTTCTTTGGGGGGCCGCACAGCCCTCCATGTGCTCGCCAGAGGTAGCCTGACTGCCATTAGGTACCGAGATGAGATCCTCAGACCCCTTGTGAGACCATATGCTGGTGCGGTTGGCCCTGGGTTCCTCCTAATGCAAGACAATGCTAGACCTCATGTGGCTGGAGTGTGTCAGCAGTTCCTGCAAGAGGAAGACATTGATGCTATGGACTGGCCCGCCCGTTCCCCAGACCTGAATCCAATTGAGCACATCTGGGACATCATGTCTCGCTCCATCCACCAACGCCACGTTGCACCACAGACTGTCCAGGAGTTGGCGGATGCTTTAGTCCAGGTCTGGGAGGAGATCCCTCAGGAGACCATCCGCCACCTCATCAGGAGCATGCCCAGGCATTGTAGGGAGGTCATACAGGCACATGGAGGCCACACACACTACTGAGCCTCATTTTGACTTGTTTTAAGGACATTACATCAAAGTTGGATCAGCCTGTAGTGTGGTTTTCCACTTTCATTTTGAGTGTGACTCCACATCCAGACCTCCATGGGTTGATAAATTGGATTTCCATTGATTATTTTTGTGTGATTTTGTTGTCAGCACATTCAACTATGTAAAGAAAAAAGTATTTAATAAGATTATTTATTTCATTCAGATCTAGGATGTGTTGTTTAAGTGTTCCCTTTATTTTTTTGAGCAGTATATCTTTTTTGCATTGGACGTGTCTCAATCCACCACTCTGACGATGTCGTACTTCTGCATCTGCGGTAAAAGGTGGCAGAGTTAGAGCTGGGTTTGTCAGACCATGAGACATTGCGAAAATTGGTCTTCTCACAAAATCGCACGTAGTGTCCGAAAGGTTTGGCCTACTCTCACGAACACGACAGAGATCTCTGTTTTGCTCTACGACCTCCATAAACGTCTTGTGACTCGTCTGAAGTAGGTACAGCTGATCTGCCAACTTTTGTCTGTAGCGTCCAAACAGTTTGGACTACACACTAAAGATGAGACTCTCACGAACACGTACATGTCGGTTGTTTTGCTCTAGGATGCCCACAGGCCTCACAGGATTCTTCTAAAGGTCCCCCGGTATCAGTTGAAAAAAATAAATGGAAGTACAGTATATCTGGAGACTGTTTAGTGCCAAAAATAAGGGGTTAAATACATGTACACAAAAAAATATACACTACCGTTCACCTCCGACACAACGCTGTATACTTCTCCCTTCACAGAACAGTGCAAACTGGCTCTAACCAGAATAGAAAGAGGAGTGGGAGGCCCCGGTGCACAACTGAGCAAGAGGACAAGGAAATTAGAGTGTCTAGTTTCAGAAACAGACACCTCATAAGTCCTCAACTGGCCCCTTCATTAAATAGTACCCGCAAAACACCAGTCTCAACGTCAACAGTGAAGAGGCGACTCCGGGATGCTGGCCTTCTAGGCAGAGTTCCTCTGCCCAGTGTCTCTGTCCAGCCGTTTCCAGCTACAGTAGTCATTTACAACATTAACAATGTCTACACTGTATTTCTGATCAATTTGATCTTATTTTAATGGACAAAAAATGTGCTTTTCTTTCAAAAACAAGGACATTTCTAAGTGACCCCAAACTTTTGAACGGTAGTGTATACACTGTGCCTTGGAAAAGTATTCATCCCCCTTGGCGATTTTACTATTCTGTTGCGTTCAACCTGTATTTTCTTTTATTTGGATTTCATGTGATGGACATACACAAAATAGTCCAAATTGGTGAAGTGAAATACAAAAAATTTAAAACGGAAAAGTGGTGCGTGCATATGTATTCACCCCTTTGCTATGAAGTCCCTAAATAAGATCTGGTGCAACCAATTACCTTCAGAAGTCACATAATTAGTCAAATAAAGTCCACATGTGTGCAATCTAAGTGTCACATGATCTGTCACATGATCTCAGTATATATACACCTGTTCTGAAAGGCCCCAGAGTCTTTAACACCACTGAGCAAGGGGCACCACCAAGCAAGCAGCACCATGAAGACCAAGGAGCGCTCCAAACAGGTCAGGGAGAAAGTTGTGGAGAAGTACAGATCAGGGTTGGGTAATAAAAAAATATCCGAAACTCTGAACATCCTACGGAGCCCCATTAAATCTATTATTTATAAATTGAAAGAATATGGCACCATAACAAACCTACCAAGAGAGGGCTGCCCACCTAAACTCACGGACCAGACAAGGAGGGCATTAATCAGAGAGGCAACAAAGAGACCAAAGATAACCCTGAAGGAGCTGCAAAGCTCCTCAGATTTTCCACTTCCTGGTTGGATTTTTCTCAGGTTTTTACCTGCCATATGAGTTCTGTTATACTCACAGACATGATTCAAATAGTATTAGAAGCTTCAGAGTGTTTTCAATCCAAATCCACTAATAAAATGCAAATATTTGACTCTGGGTCCGAGTAGCAGGCAGTTTACTCTGGGCACGCTTTTCATCCGAACGTGAAAATACTGCCCCCTATCCCTAACAGGTTTTAAGTAGGTGTTTTTCCCACCTGGGTTTGTGGGAGAGTTTTTTTGAGTACGTGTATATTAACTCTTCGTCACTTGCAATTTCCCACATTAAAATGCAAATCAATTTATACAATTTTTGACATGCGTTTTTCTGGATATTTTTGTTGTTATTCTGTCTCTCACTGTTCAAATTAACCTATCATTGGCTCAGGGCAGCCGAGCGGAAATGGAGGAAAACTCGCCTCCCTGCGGACCTGGCATCCTTTCACTCCCTCCTCTCTACATTTTCCTCTTCTGTCTCTGCTGCTAAAGCCACTTTCTACCACTCTAAATTCCAAGCATCTGCCTCTAACCCTAGGAAGCTCTTTGCCACCTTCTCCCCCCTCCTGAATCCTCCTCCCCCTCCCCCCCTTCCTCCCTCTCTGCGGATGACTTCGTCAACCATTTTGAAAAGAAGGTCGACGACATCCGATCCTCGTTTGCTAAGTCAAACGACACCGCTGGTCCTGCTCACACTGCCCTACCCTGTGCTTTGACCTCTTTCTCCCCTCTCTCTCCAGATGAAATCTCGCGTCTTGTGACGGCCGGCCGCCCAATAACCTACCCGCTTGACCCTATCCCCTCCTCTCTTCTCCAGACCATTTCCGGAGACCTCCCTTACCTCACCTCGCTCATCAACTCATCCTTGACCGCTGGCTACGTCCCTTCCGTCTTCAAGAGAGCGAGAGTTGCACCCCTTCTGAAAATACCTACACTCGATCCCTCCGATGTCAACAACTACAGACCAGTATCCCTTCTTTCTTTTCTCTCCAAAACTCTTGAACGTGCCGTCCTTGGCCAGCTCTCCTGCTATCTCTCTCAGAATGACCTTCTTGATCCAAATCAGTCAGGTTTCAAGACTAGTCATTCAACTGAGACTGCTCTTCTCTGTGTCACGGAGGCGCTCCGCACTGCTAAAGCTAACTCTCTCTCCTCTGCTCTCATCCTTCTAGACCTATCGGCTGCCTTTGATACTGTGAACCATCAGATCCTCCTCTCCACCCTCTCCGAGTTGGGCATCTCTGGCGCGGCCCATGCTTGGATTGCGTCTTACCTGACAGGTCGCTCCTACCAGGTGGCGTGGCGAGAATCTGTCTCCGCACCACGTGTTCTCACCACTGGTGCCCCCCAGGGCTCTGTTCTAGGCCCTCTCCTATTCTCGCTATACACCAAGTCACTTGGCTCTGTCATATCCTCACATGGTCTCTCATATCATTGCTATGCAGACGACACACAATTAATCTTCTCTTTTCCCCCTTCTGATAACCAGGTGGCGAATCGCATCTCTGCATGTCTGGCAGACATATCAGTGTGGATGACGGATCACCACCTCAAGCTGAACCTCGGCAAGACGGAGCTGCTCTTCCTCCCGGGGAAGGACTGCCCGTTCCATGATCTCGCCATCACGGTTGACAACTCCACTGTGTCCTCCTCCCAGAGTGCTAAGAACCTTGGCGTGATCCTGGACAACACCCTGTCATTCTCAACTAACATCAAGGCGGTGACCCGTTCCTGTAGGTTCATGCTCTACAACATTCGCAGAGTACGACCCTGCCTCACACAGGAAGCGGCGCAGGTCCTAATCCAGGCACTTGTCATCTCCCGTCTGGATTACTGCAACTCGCTGTTGGCTGGGCTCCCTGCCTGTGCCATTAAACCCCTACAACTCATCCAGAACGCCGCAGCCCGTCTGGTGTTCAACCTTCCCAAGTTCTCTCACGTCACCCCGCTCCTCTGCTCTCTCCACTGGCTTCCAGTTGAAGCTCGCATCCGCTACAAGACCATGGTGCTTGCCTACGGAGCTGTGAGGGGAACGGCACCTCCGTACCTTCAGGCTCTGATCAGGCCCTACACCCAAACAAGGGCACTGCGTTCATCCACCTCTGGCCTGCTCGCCTCCCTACCTCTGAGGAAGTACAGTTCCCGCTCAGCCCAGTCAAAACTGTTCGCTGCTCTGGCACCCCAATGGTGGAACAAACTCCCTCACGACGCCAGGACAGCGGAGTCAATCACCACCTTCCGGAGACACCTGAAACCCCACCTCTTTAAGGAATACATAGGATAGGATAAAGTAATCCTTCTAACCCCCCCCCCCCTTAAAAGATTTAGATGCACTATTGTAAAGTGGTTGTTCCACTGGATATCATAAGGTGAATGCACCAATTTGTAAGTCGCTCTGGATAAGAGCGTCTGCTAAATGACTTAAATGTAAAAATGTAAATGTGTTATGGTATATCCTTGTAGTTAAAAATGTCACAAGGATAATTTTATTTAATTTAGACAAACTTTTTCATTGTTAAAACAGGCTTTCACATTTTTTTCAAAAAAAATGAACACTCACTAAAGTAATCAAATACTAACGTCCGTTCGGATATCCGGATATTCGATTAAACCTGCCCATCCCTAGACGTTATGTAAATAGACTTAAAAATAAATTAGGTACTGTACCTGTGCCTTGGTCCATGTCTTCCCCAGGTGCAGTCCAGGTGAGCATCACTTTGTCCTCCTCTATCTCTGCATTCAGGTCTGTGATTTTGTTAGGGGGAAATTTGGAGGGGGGACACCAGGTGGGAGACTGACTGAGAAGCTCTCTCCTATGGCTGTTCTGGTGAAGCTGCCCACATCATCCTGTAGGTCATCCTCACTGAATGGGGGCTTTGGGGGGTTCATCACTACTTTTCCTGGAAGAGAGGGAATGGGGCAATAAGTTACATGCATTCATGTTATATCGGCACTCACAGACTTGAAATATGAGAACATTAGATATCACGTTGCAACAGACTCAAAATGTGAAAACATTCAACTTGTCACCGATGAACAACAGCAGACTGGGAGATTTACCTTTGATGACATATCCAGGTACATATGGGGCAACACTGTGTCTCTTCAATCTAACTTGTCCATTATTTTTGCCTTTGTCTTTTCTTTGCACTTTCACTTTCAAGTTGTACCTTCCTTTTTTAGAAGTGGTAAAAAATCTGGAATAGATCCCATCATTTCTAAAAGCATCAGCACCTGGAAAGAATACAGATGTGTATAATCAGAATATCTATATATTTCTCTCAGACAGTGATGGAATGGATAACAATCCAAAAAGTCATGTTATGCATGTATTTTACCATTCTGCTACTTCTCCATTATGGCTCTAACTGAGCTGCTCCATTATGTCTCAAACTGAGCTGCTCCATTATGGCTCTAACTGAGCTGCTCCATTATGGCTCTAACTGAGCTGCTCCATTATTGCTCTAATTGACCTGCTCCATTATTGCTCTAACTGACCTGCTCCGTTATTGTTCTAACTGACCTGCTCTGTTATTGCTCTAACTAAGCTGCTCCTTTATTGCTCTAACTGACCTGCTCCGTTATGTCTCTAACTGACCCGCTCCATTATGGCTCTAAATGACCTGCTCCATTATGTCTCTAGCTGACCTGCTCCATTATGGCTCTAACTAACCTGCTCCATTATGTATCTAACTGACCTGCTCCATCATGGCTCTTGCTGACCTGCTCCATTATGGTTCTAACTGACCTGCTCCATTATCCAGCAGTTCTAGCTGATATTGGTCCCCAGCATCAGACTCCAGTGTGGCCATCACATCTGCCAGAATCACTGGAACACCTTTCTGGTTGACCTCTGCATACACCAACATGGGTTTGCTGCCATCAATGGACTGTTGGCTCATGTAAGCCTTGACCGTGACTGGAGGTATGGCTTCACTGACAGCACGACTTGTTATTGTTATTGTTATAGACTGATCTGACAGTGTATTTTTTATGGTATATGTCCAATCTCCAGTCTAGAAATAAACAATAAGGAAATTGTTCAAATGAGTCAGAAAGGGTTGAGTAGTTCATTAGTTCTTAATCACATTCACAAGATTAATGCATAGGGTTTAAACAACTCATGTTTGTATCAGGCTCCCCATATGGAGCTTTATCATTATTGATAGTATGATACAATTAAAGTAACAAAAACACTTTACATGTTCAACAACAGGACATGGAAAACAATACCTCTGCTGTCCCTTGAATAACTAAGGAGTGTGTTTTTGAAATAGAAGAAGGTTGAAAATCAATAAAATCGTAGATTTGTCCAGATGGGCTTTTTATTTCAATATCCTCTGGTGATTGACTTTCATGGAGCACCAAAAAGGTGGTTTTATTCCCAACTGTGTGATCAACAGACACAGTCCCATTGAGAATTCCTTTTCTTTTCATTCCAGAACTATCAAGCTGTTAAGGAAAATGTACAGAGTGAAAATAAAAACATGTCATTTAAAAATATATTGTTAGAGTGTTTGGTAATACTTAACATCTATAAGCTAATAACGTTTTTAATTATTTGTAAGCATTTATAATCATCTATACGTTTTATAAGCAATACAATTAATTATAATTTATAACAAATACAATAATTTCTAAAGCATTTATTAACATTCATAAGCATTTACAATGACTTCTATCTCACCAAGATTGTCTGATGTGTGAAATCGCCGTTGGTTGTGGTAAGTGAAGCAAATACATTCACAAGTTCAGTTTGATCCAGATTATCAGATGCATAGAAATATTTCCCACCTGAAACATAAATAAGAACAAGTAGAATGAAGATAATTGACAATGAATTGAAAAGAGTATGCATACAAAATGTGACTTTCTCATCTGCCTTAAAGGGAAAATCCACTGCTGATACAGTCCCAAAATATGCATTTTGCTTCCTCGTGTTGATGTTGCCTGTGACACTTTGCTTCTTCAAAGTCCAAAATCTTGAAAACTTGACCGCTGACATGCAAAATATTGTGGTACTGTACAGTATTAACAGTGGAATAATGAAAAATCCCAAATATCGTTTTTGAGTGGATAGTCCCTTTAAAGGCTAATACAATGTAACGTCCGTGAGTTAAATATTCTTCCTATGATGGTCCTTTGATTAAATCTTACCTGATATTTCTGACATCCTTTTCAACTCTTTGTTTGCACTTGGTCCAAGAGCAATTGTATTTACAATGGCACCACTTTCTTTAACCTCAGACACACAATCTAATTCTGATTCCCCATCAGTTAAAAGGATGATTTCATCTCCCATTGTATTGCCATTGTCTTTGCATAACTCCTGAAAATCAACATAGATTTTTTTGGGAAAACATAAAAAGGTGTAAAAAAACATAAAAAACTGACCCATGTAGGCTACACTTGCATTACATCTTCAAGGGGCAGTGCAGTTAAAAAGGTGATTTCCTGTATTTTTTTTAAATGTCATTTCCACACTATGAGGTCGAAATAAAATTATAATAATGCCCTTTTTGTGTAAATGCTGTTTGAATTTTTTTTTGCTGGAATTTCAGCCAGTTCAGGCAAGATGGAACTTTTGCCCCACATCAGGACGTCACAATGTGATCTGATTATAATAGACCAATGAATGTTTAACTGGGTAAGGTGGGGTCTGGACCAACCTATCAGCCAATCAGTGCTGTTTATGTAAATATCTTCACATTTGTTTTCTAACACTCACTTGATCAGAGGCCAAAGAAAAGTAAATAATTACAAATATATTTTGGAGTTATTTTCATTAAATTAACACACACAGTGATGATTTAAAAATACAATTACAAAGACTGCATGGGGGTTTAAAAAAATATGTGGTAGCATATTTACCTCAAAACCTTTTTTAAGTCCTTTACAAATGTCAGTGCCTCCAATAGCTTCAACTGGCAAATAGTTCACAAGTTGCGTTCTTGATTCTTCACGATGGATTACAGTTAAAGGTTTTAAAGTTGTGGCATAATTTGTGAATGTTACAATCCCAACATAGGAATTATCTTCCACTATAGTTGTCAGGAACAGAGATGCTGCTTGTTGCTGTTGCAATATTCTTGAGCCCTTAAAAGTAAACATTAGAACAGTCTGATGTTAGACAAACTTTAACGTATTGATAACACAGACAAATGCTGAAGGGCTGGGTACATACCCTTAATAACAGTAACTACTAGAAAAAATATTTGTAATATTGAAATGAAAACTAGACACGGTAACAATTTATAACAAATCCACATAATAAAGCATTTATAATGGATTATTACATAGATTATTCATCATTTAGTAATCATTACTCACACATTTGTAAATGTTAGTAACCTAGTTATTCACACATTTATAAACAACCTTCAAAGTATTTAATAATGATTTAATAAGATGTTTGATATAGGTCCTTATAAACCATTTACTAATCATTAGATGTCTTTTTGCGTGACCTTATCTAAAGTGTGGGCTATTTATACTTTACAAATGTTTTGAGTGACGTGTGTAATATACAGTATATATTTCATCAGGTACTGCTGGAATGTCTACCAATGGCATGTCCTTCTTTTTGTGATAAATTACGCTGGTCACTCAAACATTTAAAATATTTATAAAGTATAAATAGCCCACATTTTAGATGAGGCCACATAAAAAGACTTACTTAATGATTAGTAAATGGTTTATAAGGACCTATATTAAATAAGTTATGAACTGAGTAATGATTCATAAATGATGAATGAACAATTTACTAATCCATAATAAATGCTTTAAGTTGTGCTACCCTAGACAATTATACTGATATTGCAGTAACGTACATGCATGCTTCCTGAAACATCAAGGACCAGACAGACAACTCTCTGTCCCCTCTGCATCACAGTGAACCTAGGTGCTGGATGTGGTCCTTTCAGAGGCTGGACATTGGCTTTGGCATCCACTGAGCTTGTGAAAATAACGTCCATCACATCTCTGTTGTCACACATCCTGTTCTGTGCATTAGGGGCCTCCCTGTTGTGTGTTTTCTTGGAGCAGAATCTTGTAACCTTGAGTGTGTACATAAATAAAAGTTTGTCAAAACTGAGAATGATGCAGTTGAGAAAGACAGCATACACTCTTAGAAAAAAGGGTTCCAAAAAGGTTCTTCGGCTGTCCCCATAGGAGAACCCTTTTTGGTTCCAGGTATAACCCTTTTTGACACCAGGTATAACTATTTTGGGTTCCATGTAGAATCCTCTGGGGAAGGGTTCTACACGGAACCCAATAGGGTTCCACGTAGGACAGTCGAAAAACCCTTTTAGGTTCTTAGATAGCACCTTTTTTTAAAGTGTCTTTATAATCATAACTTACCTTATGTAAACTTGGATAGGACATTAAAGATGCAGTTTTCTCCCAATGTTCGCTGTCTGCTAAGAACACACAGTCCTGTGTATATAGCTTGGTGTTTGGGTCAATGTGTGTGCATTTTGTGTGGTTAATTCTGTTGACAATTTGACCATAAAGCTCTACGGAACATCTGTGAAATTAGTAAGAGAATGTTGAGAATGCACAATGAATGTGAAACTGGTTCAAACAAAAGTAAAGATAAAACTGCAAAATGTACAGTATCTTCAAATGTCGTACATGATCTGATATTAGTTATACTGTTACTGTGTAGGACTGGACAGTGGGAAAGAGTTTAAGAGACAAGGTTACCTAGTTGCCTGAATACCACCGTGTGCACCCTTGTAGAATGGCTGCCCGTCATCATTTTCATCATAAACTCCCCATCTCAGGTGAGCCCATTCATGCACCAGGACTTTACCTAAGAGACAAGTCATTCATTTCCTTAATTCCATAAGCTTGTGAGCCTACTGTAAACTCAGTCTTGTTCATTTATTCAGGATTTATTTATTTATGATTTTAAAGAATCATAATTGTTATGTGTTTAAATTACTTAGACTTCTGTTTATGGTGGTACCTCTTACCTCTGGGTCCATACAGTTTAATGAGTTCATCATCTAACATGAATTTAGTGGTCAAATGTGTGTACCGGCTCTCAGATCCACATTGACCATACTGCAGGGTGTAAGGTTGATCTCCATATGCACGATTTTCCTCATTAATGACTATGTTGGCCTAAAATAGAGAACAAAGCCTTTTAGCAATGAAATGCTATGCTGTCTGAAAAATATTGCCATGAAGCTTCATCTGTTGCAGTTGGTTATAACAATAATATTCATACTTTTTCATAGGTTTCAGTCTTTGTTCTTCCATAGTCTCCTTGAGACCAGTTTGGTGGCACTAGTATTGTTATCTCTTCAAAGTAGAATTTGCCCTCAGTGGCTGTAAAGAGTACGGATGACGCATCGCTCACCATGTCCTGAAACACAAATTATATACGTATATTGAACAATATTTGACAACAAATGTGTTTCTTCTTGGTTTATCTATACCCTTTAAATCACTTATCCAAACATACTGAAGCACTTGCGAGGTAAACGTGAATGCTGTATACCAGGAATCATTAACTAGATTCAGCCGTGGGACGATTTTTTCTTGAGCGGATGGTTGGGGGGCCGCAACATAATTACAAATAATTTGTAGGCTGCAAATTGACCGCAAGAAGCCCAAACAGATATAATGTTTGGCTAAAACATAATAATTTCAAACCTTGCTTACATTTGTATACGATCGCAATTGTTTCTATATTATGAGTGGGAATACTTGGGAACAGATTTCTTCAATTAAAATCATTTGGAGCTGATTTCCTTTTCATATTTTTTTTCGCAGTCTTATGTCCAACAATTATTTATTTATTTTATAATTATTTTATTGTATTTTTTGATCAGAAAAATTTGGGAGGCCAAATAAAACCACCAGTTGGGGATCCCTGCTGTATATGTATACCTAAAACAAGTAACATGGAAGCAAATTGTCTCTAACTGTTGGTTTATAATCTTTACCTTGATTCTCTTGATGAGCAGTGGGTTCTCAGGCACCACTGGGTTAATAGCAATCAGAACATCTGTGTATCCATTTCCTTCCAGCTTTATCCCAAAGGTAGATCCTGACAAGAAGACCAGCAGCAACACAGCCACTGCTTCAGAAGCCATGGTGATAGATCTGCTGATATAACCGGGAAAGCGTTCATAAGTGAAAGGATTTGACCCTACTGAGACACAACACTTGGAGCGTAGCACAATGTTGTTTTTCTTCACAAAAGGGCGGATCCTTGGAAGGGACAATGAAGCTGTATTTTACCACCAACTCGCATGGTTCCTTGATCTCATCTATATAGGTTATGCATCAAAGTAGCCTATTTTGCATTGATAACCAAATACAATCTCAGCGACTATTAAAGATATAAACCAAACAACATTGTAGCCTTCTTAGAATCCCCCTAAAAGGTGTCTTGTTTAGAAGTAATAGTTAGTGATTCCATGCTATTTTTTTGGTAACATTTTTGGTAAAAACAGCTGCGAGTCATGTGCTTTTTCTCCATGATGACATTCTATTTTTTGCCAATTGTATGCTCATATTACTGTCGTGTCTTTGGCATCATTAAACTGAAGACTTATTTATCAAATCACTCTCTGTAATTGTTATTACGCGATTAAACTGATTAATTGTGTAATGGTAATTAATTAGGAAGTCGGGGCACCAAGGAAAATATTCAGATTACGAAGTTATAATTTTCCTAATATAACTTTCAGATATCATAATATCTGATCTATTAGTCTTCGGATTAATGATATATTCGTTTATCTCGTCAGTCTCACTCCAAACGTCGTAAATTGTTGGTTATCTGCACAAACCCAGTCTTCACTATGAGTCATCCATACATCAATTGTCTTAAAATCATTTATTTACTAAGTAATTCACAGAAATGCATACAAACAGTAGATATCGTTACAAAGAAATGATAAAGGAATGTGCCCCAGTGGGCTAAACCGGCATGGCGGTTTGTTAGACAAAAGGTTGACAAGAGTTGATAATTATAACAATTGAAATGCTAATCCTTTGCACATGAACGCCCACTCATTCGGGAACAATTGCAATCAATATATATATTTACGCTCAGTGTGTCGTCAGGATCTTTGTTGAAAAGTTATTTTCTGTTGGAGAGTTTTGTCCTCACGTTCTCTCTCTCTCTCTCTCTCTTGGTTAGAATGGATATTTCAAAGTGACATTCATTAATGTCGTTATAGGACAGATGTTTCGTCGGCCTTCTCGTTCAATGATACCGAATTCCTAGCTGCAGACTGGTAATTAATATCAAAGACTTGTTATTATTCTGCCGGTATCGATAGTCTAAGAGTTTAACCACGTGGTATGGTTAAAGTTCAGAACGAGGAATGCATGGTCAAGCCTTGGCCCTCTCGTTATCGAGGTAAGCTGGTCTCCAACCTTTAGCCATTCGTAATGGAGGTAAGCTCGGTCTGGTGATAGAAAATCTGGGTGGGGGTTATATTCGGAACATAGAAAAGGCTGTCTCATGACGCCAGGTCCCGTCTGGTCATGGGGGCGTGCCGATAACTTGGTGAAACTTTAAACAGAAATACAATTCTCTCACACTAACATCTTACAAGCATCCCAACATATTCCAAATAGCTTTATCCTTATTCATTCATTTTATACAACCATTATTGTATAACCATACATACAACCATTATTGTATGTCTCACAACTGAGGCTATTATATAAACAGAGCCATGGTAATGTGGCCGTATTGTCTCGCATGAGCTTCACAAAATTGTACCAAACGGACCAGTTCGTAGCTGGATTCGTCACCGATCTTTTATACATTCTCCAGAACATAAATGTCGTTCGGTTCTCCAGTCCTGTGAGGTGGAAGAATTCCTAGGTTCTTTCTATGAAACCCACTCTCTCTTTATACTGTGGCCATGAGGCGGGACATTTTCTTAGGAATTTACGACCGCTCTCTCAGAGCCTGGGTGGGGGAGACAGAGGTAGGGGGATGGTGCATAGAAAACCCAAAGAGGGCAACGTCATGACATTACTATGAGCTCCGGCTAATGGTACATGGGCCGAGTCCACTTCAGCTTATCCGGCCCAATTAACTTTTGCAGGAGCAGGGCCATTTGAGGTTTTTATTAGGCAGGTGATGAAATACCGATAAAAAAATAAGAAAAATGGAATGTGATAGACTGTATTTCACCTCCAAGTCATTGAATTTGCTAGGTTATTAAAAGCACACATTAGAGAATGTCTGAAGATATAAATGCTTTTGCTTTACTACAGGCTATGGCAGTGTTTTTCGTAGTTGCAGTCCACCCAACTGAAAAGTGCACATTCACTTCCTTAACATTTGTTCTAGCATTTAAACAAAAACAACAAAACGACAGCCAACAGTTCCGTCAGGTGATACTCACAAAACGGAAAACAACTACCCACAAAAACCCAGGAAGAAAAACCCCTACTTAAATATGATCTCCAATCAGAGGCAACGAGGACCAGCTGCCTCCAATTGGAGATCAACCCCCCCCAAACATAGAAATAGAAAACCTAGAACACAAACCTAGAAATAGAAAACATCAAAAAACACAAAACACCCCTTGTCACGCCCTGACCTACTCCACCATAGAAAATAACCTCTTACTATGGTCAGGACGTGACAGCTGTTCCCAAAGCAGAACCCTTTTTGGTTCCAGGTTGAACTCTTTTGAGTTCCATGTAGAACCCTATGGGGAAAGGGTTCTATATGGAACCCAATAGGTTCCAGATAGCACCTTTTGTTCTAAGAGTGCAAGATACCCTTACAAAATGACACTGCCGTCAAAATGCAGTAAACTGCAGTACAGTGAAATAATGGTTGTTTAATAAATTATTTTTGGTAGCTTGCTGTGTGTGCTGGCTTCTAATGGTAATATCTTGTCGATATTAGCTAATTACACTGTTTTATTGTCCTGCACATTTCTTCTGTCCCACTGAATGCTGTTTTGATGTTGTACTATGACTACACTAAATATGTCTTCAGAATTTAACAAATAACATGTAGGCCTATGTCTTTTATTTCAATACCCAACTTTATTCCACCAGGATCTACTAAACCTTATTTTTATAGCGTTTATTTCCATCAATAAATAGTTGAATTATTGCACCTGAATTTGACCCTGAAAATATGACTATTAAATGTTTAGTTAGCCTCTCTAGGGTAGGTGGCACCAAATCGTCCCACCTACGTAACAGCCAGTGGAATCCTGTGGCGCGTTATTCAAATACCTTAGAAATGCTATTACTTCAATTTCTCAAACATATGACTATTTTACAGCATTTTAAAGACAAGACTCTCGTTAATCTAACCACACTGTCCGATTTCAAAAAGGCTTTACAACGAAAGCAAAACATTAGATTATGTCAGCAGAGTACCCAGCCAGAAATAATCAGACACCCATTTTTCAAGCTAGCATATAATGTCACAAAAACCCAGAAGACAGCTAAATGCAGCACTAACCTTTGATGATCTTCATCAGATGACACACCTAGGACATTATGTTATACAATACATGCATGTTTTGTTCAATCAAGTTCATATTTATATCAAAAACCAGCTTTTTACATTAGCATGTGACGTTCAGAACTAGCATACCCCCCGCAAACTTCCGGTGAATTTACTAAAAATGTACTAAATTACTCACGATAAACGTTCACAAAAAGCATAACAATTATTTTAAGAATTATAGATACAGAACTCCTCTATGCACTCGATATGTCCGATTTTAAAATAGCTTTTTCTAAGTAGATAGCCCGGCATCACAGGGCTAGCTATTTAGACACCCAGCAAGTTTAGCCTTCACCAAACTCCAATTTACTATTAGAAAAGTTTGATTACCTTTGGTGTTCTTCGTCAGAATGCACTCCCAGGACTTCTACTTCAATAACAAATATTGGTTTGGTCCCAAATAATCCATAGTTATGTTCAAACAGCGGCGTTTTGTTAGTGCGTTCAAGACACTATCCGAATGGTAAATAAGGGTTACGAGCACGGCGCATTTCGTGACAAAAAAATTCTAAATATTCCATTACCGTACTTCGAAGCATGTCAACCGCTGTTTAAAATAAATTTTTATGCCATTTTTCTCGTAAAAAAGCGATAATATTCTGACCGGGAATCTGCGTTTAGGTAGATAGACAAAAGAAAATAAAGCACAGGATCGACTCGTGCACGCGCCTAAGCCCATTATCCTCTTATCGGCCACTTGCCAAAAGCGCAAATGTGTTTCAGCCTGGGGCTGGAATGACATCATTCAGCTTTTTCCCGGGCTCTGAGAGACTATGGGAGCCGTAGGAAGTGTCACGTTACAGCAAAGATCCTCAGTCTTCAAGAAACAGAGACAAGAAGAACAAGATCTTGTCAGAGAGGGCACTTCCTTTAAAGAATCTTCTCAGGGTTTTGCCTGCCATATGAGTTCTGTTATACTCACAGACACCATTCAAACAGTTTTAGAAACTTTAGGGTGTTTTCTATCCAAAGCCAATAATTATATGCATATTCTTGTTACTGGGTAGGAGTAGTAACCAGATTAAATTGGGTACGTTTTTTATCCGGCCGTGTAAATACTGCCCCCTAGCCCTAACAGGTTAAAGCGTTTAAGCAATTAACATAATGTGTGCAGTAATTGTATTTGGATTTCAGTAGCTAAATAAGGAGGTAGGCATATCTGTTCCTGCAAAAACTTGTATTGGAATATGTGTTTCACATGCAGCAACAGATCTCTGCAGGCAGGCAGCCTGCTCTAGCGCATTGGTCAACATTCCATACATCAGTTGGGACAGAGCGCCAGGTAGGCTACACAGCAACACAGCTGGAAAACAACGGCAGGTTCTCTAATTTTTGACAAAAAAAAATAAACAAATTAATGTTATCTTGAATTCGTGTTTTACTTTTGAAAGTAAAGTGGTGTTTTTTTCAGGAGAAGAACATCAAGGAAAGATTTGCTAGCTAGCTAATGCTCTGGCAGGTTTTAGCTAGCTAGCTAACGTTAGGGCTCTGGATAATCCTCCATGGACATGGTTGTAGCTAGCTAGCAAACATTATGACATTCTGATATCTGTTTAGTTAATGACAGTCAGTGGGGACTTTAGCATGTAAATCTTGGTGGGGCAAACGCAACAATTTTTTTAGATGCATGCCAGTAAAGCCACTATACAACACAACACTAAACAATATATTAATTGCGCTATAACGGTGACAAACACTACCTACAAACTGTTGGGGCCAACATAAAGCTGTCCAGACAGCGGAGCTTTCTTTTCAGCACCATGGAGTGAATCCTTACTACCGCTACACCTGGCGGCACCTCATCTGGCAGCAAAACAGTTAATTCAGCCTCATTTACTGCCTTTTTAAAAACCATAGACGATACATCTGACTTGCTGAAATAAATATGGTTTCTACTCACTCCTTGTGGATTTGTGTAACTTGATAAGAACTGCATTCTCCTTCAATAATAACGAATGCCGACATGCGTTGTGACTTTTGAACCATACCAAACATTATTACATTTATGTTCAGTAAATTCATGTTTGTTCTTATATCATTAACAATTCAAATCAAATCACGTTATTGGTCACATACACATATTTAGGAGATGTTATTGTGGGTGTAGAGAAATGCTTGTGTCCGTAGCTTCAACAGTGCAGTTGTATCTAACGATTCACAACAATACAAACAAATCTAAAAGTAAAAGAATGGAAGGGAATTAAGAAACAAATAAATATTATATGTCTAAGGTGCAGGGTGAGTAACCGGGTGGTAGCCAGCTGGTGATGGCTATTTCATTTTTAACAGTCTGATGGCCTTGAGATAGAAGATGTTTTTCAGACTCTCGGTCCCAGCTTTGATGCACCTGTACTAACCTTGCCTTCTGGATGGTATCAGGGTGAACAGGCCGTGGCTCGGGTGGTTGAGGTCCTTTATGATCTTTTTGGCCTTCTTGTGACATCGGGTGCTGTAGGTGTCCTGGAGTGTAGGCAGTGTGCCTCCGATGATGCATTGGGCAGACCGCACCAGCCTCTGGAGAGCCTTGCGGTCGCGGACAGTGCAGTTGCCCATACCAGGCGGTAATACAGCACAACAGGATGCTCTCAACTGTGCTGATGTAAAAGTTTGTGAGGGTCTTAGGGTCCAAGCCAAATTTCTTCAGCCTCCTGAGGTTGAAGAGGCACTGTTGCACCTTCTTCACCACACTGTCTGTGTGGACCATTTCAGATTGTCAGCCATGTGTACGCAGAGGAACTTGAAGCTTTTCACTTTCTCCACCGCGGTCCCGTTGATGTGGATAGGGGTATGCTCCCTCTGCTGTTTCCTGAAGTCCACGATTAGTTCCTTCATTTTGTTGACATTGAGTGAGAGGTTATTTTCCTGGCACCACTCAGTCAGGGCCCTCACCTCCTCCTTGTAGGCTGTCTCGTCATTGTTGGTAATCAGGCCTACTACTGTTGTGTCGTCTGCAAACTTGATGATTGAGTTGGAGACGTGCATGGCCGTGCAGTCATGGGTGAACAAGGAGTACAGGAGGGGGCTGAGCACACATCCTTGTGGAGCCCCTGTGTTGAGGATCAGCAAAGTGGAGGTGTTGTTTCCTACCTTCACCAACTTGAGGCGGCCTGTCAGGGAGTCCAGGACCCAGTTACACAGGGCAGGGTTCAGACCCAGTGCCCCACGCTTAATGATGAGCCTGGAGGGTACTATGGTGTTGAAGGCTGAGCTATAGTCAATAAACAGCATTCTTATATACAGTTGAAGTCGGAAGTTTACATACACTTAGGTTGGAGTCATTAAAACTTGTTTTTCAACCACTCCACAAATTTCTTGTTAACAAACTATAGTTTTGGCAAGTCGGTTAGGACATTACTTTGTGCATGACACAAGTAATTTTTCCAACAATTGTTTGCAGACACATTATTTCACTTACAATTCACTGTATCACAATTCCAGTGGGTCAGAAGTTTACATACACTAAGTTGACAGTGCCTTTAAACAGCTTGGAAAGTTCCAGAAAATGATGTCATGGCTTTAGAAGCTTCTGATAGGCAAATTGACATCATTTGAGTCAATTGGAGGTGTACCTGTGGATGAATTTCAAGGCTGACCTTCAAACTCAGTTCCTCTTAGCTTGACATCATGGGAAAATCAAAAGAAATCAGTCAAGACCTCAGAACAAAAGACCTCCACAAGACAGGTTCATCCTTGGGAGCAATTTCCAAATGCCTGAAGGTACCACGTTCATCTGTACAAACAATAGTACGCAAGTATAAACACCATGGGACCATGTAGCCGTCATACCGCTCAGGAAGGAGACGCGTTCTGTCTCCTGGAGATGAATGTACTTTGGTGTGAAAAGTGCAAATCAATCCCAGAACAACAGCAAAAGACCTTGTGAAGATGCTGGAGGAAACAGTTACAAAAGTATCTATATCTACAGTAAAATGAGTCCTATATTGACATAACCTGAAAGGCCAGACTACGGTTTGACTATAAAAAAGCCAGACTACAGTTTGCAACTGCACATGCGGACAAAGATCTGACTTTTTGGAGAAATGTCCTCTGGTCTGATGAAACAAAAATAGAACTGTTTGGCCATAATGACCATCGTTATGTTTGGAGGAAAAGGGGGAGGCTTGCAAGCCTAAGAACACCATCCTAACCGTGAAGCACAGGGGTGGCAGCATCATGTTGTGGGGGTGCTTTGCTGCAGGAGGGACTGGTGCACTTCACAAAATACATGGCATCATGAGGCTGGAAAATTATGTGGATATATTGAAGCTTCACTCCCAAGACATCAGTCAGGAAGTTAAAGCTTAGTCGCAAATGGGTCTTCCAAATTGACAATGACCCCAAGCATACTTCCAAAGTTGTGGCAAAATGGCCACAGTTAAGGACAACAAAGTCAAAGTATTGGAGTGGCCATCACAAAGCCCTGACCTCAATCCTATAGAACATTTGTGGGTAGAACTGAAAAAGTGTGCGCGCGAGCAAGGAGGCCTACAAACCTGACTCAGTTACACCAGCTCTGTCAGGAGGAAAGGTCCAAAATTCACCAAACATATTGTGGGAAGCTTGTAGAAGGCTACCTGAAATGTTTGATCCAAGTTAAAGACAATGCTACCAAATACTAATTGAGTGTATGTAAACTTCTGACCCACTGGGAATGTGATGAAAGAAATAATAGCTGAAATAAATCATTCTCTGTACTATTATGCTGACATTTCACATTCTTAAAATAAAGTGGTGATCCTTACTGACCTAAGACCTGGAATTTTTACTTTGATTAAATGTCAGGAATTGTGAAAAACTGAGTTCAAATGAATTTGGCTAAGGTGTATGTAAACTTTCGACTTCAACTTTAGGTTTTCCTCTTGTCGGGATGGGAAAGGGCAGTGTGTGATTGCATTGTATGTGGATCTTTTGGGGGGGTATACAAATTGAGGTGCGTCTAGGGTGTCAGGTAAGGTAGAGGTGATATGGTCCTTAAAACTAGCCTCTCAAAGCACTTCATGACGACAGAAGTGAGTGCTACGGGGCGATAGTCATTTTGTTCAGTTACCTTTGCTTTCTTGGGTACAGGAACAATGGTAGACATCTTGAAGCAAGTGGGGACAGCAGACTGGGATAGGGAGAGACTGAATATGTCCATAAAAACTCCAACCAGCTGGTCTGCGCATGCTCTGAGGATGCGGCTAGGGATACCGTCTGGGCCGTCAGCCTTGCGATGGTTAACACGCTTAAATGTCTTACACACGTTGGCCACGGAGAACGAGAGCCCACAGTCCTTGGGAGTGGGCCGTGTTGTCCTCAAAGTGGTTGAATAAGGTGTTTAGCTTGTCCAGGAGCAAGATGTCCGTGTCTGCGATGTGGCTGGTTTTCCCTTTCTAATCCGTGATTGCCCGTTGACCCTGCCACATATGTCTCGTGTCTGAGCAGTTGAATTGCGACTCCACTTTGTCCCTGTACTGACGTTTTGCTTGTTATATTACCTTATGGAAGGAATAACTACACTGTTTGTAATCGACCATATTCCCTGTCACCTTGCCATGGTTAAATGTGGTGGTTCACACTTTTAATTTGTGCGAATGCTGCCATCAATCCACGGTTTCTGGTTTGGGTAGATTTTAATAGCCACAGTGGGAACAACATCCCCTATACACTTCCTGATGAATTCAGTCACTGTTTCCATGTTTATGCCAATGTTATTCTCAGAGGCTACCGGGACATATCCCAGTCCACGTAATCAAAACAATCTTGAAGCATGGATTCTGTTTGGTCAGACCAGCATTGAATAGACCTTAGCATGGGTACTTCCTGTTTGAGTTTCTGCCTATAAGAAGGGAGGAGCAAAATTAAGTCATGATCTGATTTGCCGAAGGAAGGGCGGGGGAGAGGGAGTAGCTGTGGTTGAGTGTTTTAGTAGTGCGAGTACTACAGTCAATGTGTTGATAGAACTTCGGTAGCGTTTTCCTCAGATTTGCTTTGTTAAAATCCCCAGCTACAATAAATGCGGCCTCAGGATATGTGGTTTCCGGTTTGCACAAAGTCCAGTGTAGTTCCTTGAGGGCTGTCGTCGTATCGGCTTGAGGGGGAATATACATGGCTAGGTAGGCTTATTTGATCAGCACTTTCAAAATTGACACTGACAGAAATTACAATAATTGTCAGTTCAGATGAATTCAGCAAGATGTTGAGACCTTAACTTTACTCCCCTTTAAGTCACCACAGAGAGGGAGAGAGATGAGAGAGATGTGATTAGCCTACCATTTGAAGTGTTTTATTAGTCCTATATGGTCTAAAAAGGAGGGAAAATACAATCACGAGGATCCACTTTTATAGAAAATATACCATGGCACAGACAACGCATTGAGCAAACAAAACTACCCTCACAATTTCAACTGGAATTACATGGTTCTATTACTGAACTTTTTTGGGGGGCGTATTTGATCGTCACTTTTGAAATGGACAGCGACAGAATTCAGAACATGGGCCGCTCGTAGAGCATTCTCCCTGTACACCAAGTCAGAACCGTTGGATAAATAACGGGGGCATAAGCAGACAATGAAAGGCCTTACAATATTCAACGATGAAATTTCTCTAAAACCAACCTGTTGTCAGAGCATTTCGTAAAGTCGAGACACTCCATTTATTATGATATGTTAAGTTTCCTATGGTATGTATTCATTTGTGGGTGTCCATCACCCATTTCATATGATATGTTACAAATTACAATTCTTATTATATGTTACACATTTTCAAAACATACAATATATTCAGAATTTGCTAAAGGTACTATATGTTAATAATTAGCAAAATCTATGATATGTTACGAATTCTTAGCTAATGTTAGGGTTAGGGTTAATTTTAGGAGTAAGGTTTAAGGGTTAGGGTTAGTAGAAGGGTTAGCTAAATGGGTTATTGTTATGGTTAGGGGAAGGGTTAGCTAAAATGGTTAAGGTTAGGGTTACGGGAAGGGTTAGCTAAAAAGTAGTAAGTAGTTGAAAAGTTGCTAATTAGCTAAAATGCTAAAGTTGTCTGTTATGACATTTGAACTCACAACCTTTGGGGGACAGAACACTAAGCCAGTCACAGCACAACTAGAGAAGATTACCAAAGCCTACGCTCTGTTCTTTTGCTGGCTGCCCCTCCACCACAGAAAGCACTGAGCTAGGCTGAAACACCTGCATTTTGTAGCCGTCTTACAAAAGAAAGAGACCATGTTTGTATGCGGCTTTATTAACTGAATATTCTTTAAAAATGATTACTTGCAAACTGACATGTGACATGAATTAGTGCCAGAATAACATGCAAAACAGGCAAATTATTCTTATTCTAATGTTGTTGTTTTTTTTACCTTATACGGGTCACCACTGATGATAGTAAGTGTGTATGTGTGTTGTTCTCTGCGTGTGTGTGAGAGAGAGACACTGATCACAATAACTATAGAAAACATTGTCATGTCAATGTTGTCATGCTAGCTGTGCGTGTGTGTGTGTGTGTGTGTGTGTGTGTGTGTGTGTGTGTGTGTGTGTGTGTGTGTGTGTGTGTGTGTGTGTGTGTGTGTGTGAGAGAGAGAGAGTGAGAGTACACTCTTAGAAAAAAAGGTGCTAAGTAGAACCATACAGGGTTCTTCGGTTTGTCCCCAAAGGGGATGCTGTAAAAGGGACACACGCAAGCAACGCAATTAAAGTTGAATTCATCTTGAGAGCACATCAAGCTGTAATTGCGTAAAGTAGATGACTCAACTGTTGACTCATTTATACTCGCTTGTGTGTCCTATTGTCCTTAAGTAGTAATTTATACCCATGTGTGAATCTTTTATCTTATAACTTTTGGACAACCAAGATTACATATTCTGTAGGCTACAGCAATGACCCAACTAAGAAATGTAAATAGCCTATGTTTTGCTGTGTATATCTCTCTGTCTGTCTGCTTGACTGCCAGATTTCTGTTGGGAAACATAGTCAATGTACTTGCTAGGCAAAGTAAATTAGTGAAGACCTAAGGTCTGGTTTCCCCAACTAGCTGCCCGTGGGTGGTTTTATTTGGCCCCCCATCTTCTCTAAGCAAAATAAATATATATTTTTATTTGATTTTTAACGTTTTCATTGTTGGACAATGGGGCAGGAAATCAGCTGTGATTTAATATTGTTTTAGTCAAATATTGCATCTGTTTGGGCTTCTTGCAGTCAATTTACAAATTATTTGTCATTTTGTTCCGGGAACCCGACCATCCGCTCAAATCAAATCAAATTGTATTGGTCACATACACATGACCTCTACAGCAGTGCTTGGCCACACACTCAGTTACCAGTGACCTATTCTGCCACATCCCATGGAAAGGAGAGAGCAGAACCCCCCCCCTCCTTAAATCCATATTCATTGACGGTAGTGTGTGCAACATTTCTTTTATATTTTTTATACTCTAATCTCCAATGTGTATTGATTCTTACTAACCAGCTTTCTAAGAGCTAGGTTTGTACTACTCAAATTTTTTCTCTGCATCAGGTCTCACTGAGACGATTCTCCAAGCTCATGATTGCCTGATCTTACACTCTGAAAAAAAGGTGGTATCTAGAAATTAAAGGGTTAATCAGCTGTCCCCATAGCATAACCTTTTGAATAACAATTTTTGCATCCTGGTAGAACCGTTTGGTTCCGTTCAACAGAAAGGTTTCTACATGGAACCCAAAAGAGTTCTACCTGGAACCAAAAATTGTTCTCCTATGGAGACAGCCAAAGAACCCTTTTTTCTAAGAGTGTAGAGTAAGTACATCCAATTGAAATAGCACCAGTCTAATAATATGTTTGTAAAGCAAATCAAATCCATTTTAACTCTCCTTTTGTCCTGATTCAACAGACACCTCCCTTGGTGAGTCATGAAATGTTTCTCCCCTTTCTCTCTTGTACATTCTCCCTGTCGCTCACTCAAACTTGTGTGCAGTTGCAGAAAAGAGGAAGAGATTTGCCAATTACACCAGTTTCTAACACTGTTTGTTGCAGGAATGATATGACAGACATAACTTTTGAACAAGATAATATTTTGTTGTCTCTTTATTGCCTCAATACCCATACTTTAATATTTGCATTTAGATTTCTATTTTTTATGATTACCACCTGTACTCAATTGGGGTGTAATGAATACTCAGGAAGAAAAAGGTGTAGATTCACGCGCAGAGAGCAGCAGAAGTTTATTAAGCCTTCGCAGAAGTTTATTAAGCCTTCGCAGAAGGCAGGAATCGTGGTCACAGGCAGGCAACGTTCAAACACAGGTTGGTAGTCAAAAACAAACAATACCTCACAACCATACAAACAGAAAGAACTGAACTAAACAGGGAGCTGATGAGACCAGGTGAGAAATCAATGAACAAAAATGAAAGACAGGGCTACTTTCCAGAACACAAAGAAACAGGGCTACGTTCAAGAACACAAAGAAACAGGGCTACGTTCAAGAACACAAAGAAACAGGGCTACGTTCAAGAACATAAAGAAACAGGGCTACGTTCAAGAACACAAAGAAACAGGGCTACGTTCAAGAACACAAAGAAACAGGGCTACGTTCAAGAACACAAAGAAACAGGGCTACGTTCAAGAACATAAAGAAACAGGGCTACGTTCAAGAACACAAAGAAACAGGGCTACGTTCAAGAACACAAAGAAACAGGGCTACGTTCAAGAACACAAAGAAACAGGGCTACGTTCAAGAACACAAAGAAACAGGGCTACGTTCAAGAACACAAAGAAACAGGGCTACGTTCAAGAACACAAAGAAACAGGGCTACGTTCAAGAACACAAAGAAACAGGGCTACGTTCAAGAACACAAAGAAACAGGGCTACGTTCAAGAACATAAAGAAACAGGGCTACGTTCAAGAACACAAAGAAACAGGGCTACGTTCAAGAACACAAAGAAACAGGGCTACGTTCCAGAACACAAAGAAACAGGGCTACGTTCAAGAACACAAAGAAACAGGGCTACGTTCAAGAACACAAAGAAACAGGGCTACGTTCAAGAACATAAAGAAACAGGGCTACGTTCAAGAACACAAAGAAACAGGGCTACGTTCAAGAACACAAAGAAACAGGGCTACGTTCAAGAACACAAAGAAACAGGGCTACGTTCAAGAACATAAAGAAACAGGGCTACGTTCAAGAACACAAAGAAACAGGGCTACGTTCAAGAACACAAAGAAACAGGGCTACGTTCAAGAACACAAAGAAACAGGGCTACGTTCAAGAACACAAAGAAACAGGGCTACGTTCAAGAACATAAAGAAAAAGACCACAAGGTTGACTAAGAAAAGAAAAGCAGAACCTTAAATGGGGGAGTCTCTGTCAGGGACAATGTCTTCAGGATTATGGGGATGTGTATTCATAAAAAGTTGTTTGAATAATACAACATTAGGCAAAACTTTACAATTTAGAGAAGAGTTAAAAATGTTCATTATCCAAATACTGTCTAATTTTGATAATCCTCTTTCTTAAAATAGTTCAGATTGATGACAAATTAATTTAATGTCCCACTTCAATATGAAATGACAGAGGAGCAATTATGCCTTTGCTACCACTTTTTGTAGATTCTGACTGTTAAAGATATTTTACTGTTCGTTACTGTTTTTTCGTGTCCTGCATGCCCACATTATTCCAATCATTAATTTATTTTCTTATTTTTTATGCTTACAGTAAGTGTCACAAAGAGCCAGAAAACTATGGAGGTTTTTGTTTTGTGGGAACTCTGGAGAGTCCCCAAATATGCCCCTGACAGCTGTGTTGGAGAAGGACACAAAGTACAGTACCCCATGTGAGATGACTACTTTCTCTACAGTCTCTGGGGCATTCCCCCCTCCTTTCTCTACAGTCTCTGGGGCATTCCCCCCCCCCTCCTTTCTCTACAGTCTCTGGGCACCCCCCCCCCTCCTTTCTCTACAGTCTCTGAGGCATCCCCCCCTCCTTTCTCTACAGTCTCTGGGGCATCCCCCCCTCCTTTCTCTACAGTCTCTGAGGCATACCCCCTCCTTTCTCTACAGTCTCTGAGGCATTCCCCCCTCCTTTCTCTACAGTCTCTGGGGCATCCCCCCTCCTTTCTGTACGATCTCTGGGGCATCCCCCCTCCTTTCTCTACAGTCTCTGGGGCAGCATTCCCCCCCTCCTTTCTCTACAGACTCTGGGGCATCCCCCCCTCCTTTCTCTACAGTCTCTGGGGCATTCCCCACTCCTTCCCCCACAGTCGCTGGGGCATCCCCCCTCCTTTCTCTACAGTCTCTGGGGCATCCCCCCCTCCTTTCTCTACAGTCTCTGGGGCATCCCCCCTCCTTTCTCTACAGTCTCTGGGGCATCCCCCCTCCTTTCTCTACAGTCTCTGAGGCATCCCCCCTCCTTTCTCTACAGTCTCTGAGGCATTCCCCCCTCCTTTCTCTACAGTCTCTGGGGCATCCCCCCCTCCTTTCTCTACAGTCTCTGGGGCATCCCCCCTCCTTTCTCTACAGTCTCTGAGGCATTCCCCCCTCCTTTCTCTACAGTCTCTGGGGCATCCCCCCCTCCTTTCTCTACAGTCTCTGAGGCATCCCCCCCTCCTTTCTCTACAGTCTCTGAGGCATCCCCCCTCCTTTCTCTACAGTCTCTGAGGCATTCCCCCCTCCTTTCTCTACAGTCTCTGGGGCATCCCCCCCTCCTTTCTCTACAGTCTCTGAGGCATCCCCCCCTCCTTTCTCTACAGTCTCTGGGGCATCCCCCCTCCTTTCTCTACAGTCTCTGAGGCATCCCCCCTCCTTTCTCTACAGTCTCTGGGGCATCCCCCCCTCCTTTCTCTACAGTCTCTGGGGCATCCCCCCTCCTTTCTCTACAGTCTCTGGGGCATCCCCCCCTCCTTTCTCTACAGTCTCTGAGGCATCCCCCCCTCCTTTCTCTACAGTCTCTGGGGCATCCCCCCTCCTTTCTCTACAGTCTCTGGGGCATCCCCCCCTCCTTTCTCTACAGTCTCTGGGGCATCCCCCCTCCTTTTCTACAGACTCTGGGGCATCCCCCCTCCTTTCTCTACAGTCTCTGGGGCATCCCCCCTCCTTTCTCTACAGTCTCTGGGGCATCCCCCCTCCTTTCTCTACAGTCTCTGGGGCATCCCCCCTCCTTTCTCTACAGACTCTGGGGCATCCCCCCCTTTCTCTACAGTCTCTGAGGCATTCCCCCCTCCTTTCTCTACAGTCTCCGGGGCATCCCCCCCTCCTTTCTCTACAGTCTCTGAGGCATCCCCCCCTCCTTTCTCTACAGTCTCTGAGGCATCCCCCCTCCTTTCTTTACAGTCTCTGAGGCATTCCCCCCTCCTTTCTCTACAGTCTCTGGGGCATCCCCCCCTCCTTTCTCTACAGTCTCTGAGGCATCCCCCCCTCCTTTCTCTACAGTCTCTGGGGCATCCCCCCTCCTTTCTCTACAGACTCTGGGGCATCCCCCCCTTTCTCTACAGTCTCTGAGGCATTCCCCCCTCCTTTCTCTACAGTCTCTGGGGCATCCCCCCCTCCTTTCTCTACAGTCTCTGAGGCATCCCCCCCTCCTTTCTCTACAGTCTCTGAGGCATCCCCCCTCCTTTCTCTACAGTCTCTGAGGCATTCCCCCCTCCTTTCTCTACAGTCTCTGGGGCATCCCCCCCTCCTTTCTCTACAGTCTCTGAGGCATCCCCCCCTCCTTTCTCTACAGTCTCTGGGGCATCCCCCCTCCTTTCTCTACAGTCTCTGAGGCATCCCCCCTCCTTTCTCTACAGTCTCTGGGGCATCCCCCCCCTCCTTTCTCTACAGTCTCTGGGGCATCCCCCCTCCTTTCTCTACAGTCTCTGGGGCATCCCCCCCTCCTTTCTCTACAGTCTCTGAGGCATCCCCCCCTCCTTTCTCTACAGTCTCTGGGGCATCCCCCCTCCTTTCTCTACAGTCTCTGGGGCATCCCCCCTCCTTTCTCTACAGACTCTGGGGCATCCCCCCTCCTTTCTCTACAGTCTCTGGGGCATCCCCCCCTCCTTTCTCTACAGTCTCTGGGGCATCCCCCCCTCCTTTCTCTACAGACTCTGGGGCATCCCCCCTCCTTTCTCTACAGTCTCTGGGGCATCCCCCCCTCCTTTCTCTACAGTCTCTGGGGCATCCCCCCCTCCTTTCTCTACAGTCTCTGGGGCATCCCCCCTCCTTTCTCTACAGTCTCTGGGGCATCCCTCCCTCCTTTCTCTACAGACTCTGGGGCATCCCCCCTCCTTTCTCTACAGTCTCTGCGGGTTCAATTAGCAGACCAGAGCGGCCCAGCCCCGACCAGAAAAAATCAGGGGAAAAAACTATTCCCTAGAGAAGACAGACGGGTTGCCTCCTACAATGTTACAAATGTTCCAGCATACCTGTCTGTACAAGCACAGAGTTTTCTGTACAAGCACAGAGGCCCAACAGGCTAATACTTCCAGGAACGCCTCGTAAAACAGACTCGACAGCAGACCAGGTTTGAAGTTCTGTAGGCTACAGCAATTACCCCTTGGAACCAAAATTTGGCATGGACATTTAGCCTAAAACACATTTAAACTTTCAGTCCGGTAGAAGATTCGGTCAGTGCCATTACTGACGATATGATACAGAGCACTGGCTGGCTCAGGTGTTGGTGTGTGTGGGTCTGGGAGGAGGGGTGTGTGTGGCGATGTGGGTGTGAATTATATTAATCAGACAGGTTAGTTCTGAAGGATTTGTTGCCATAGAAATGTTCCTGACTAAAAGATTAGCCACTTTCGTGTTACTGGTTATCCCGAGTTGAACTCAGAGTTGACCAAAGTTACCAGTATAGGGCTGTAGGGATATCACTGGTCCTGTATCGGGTCAACACAGTACATTGGAGGGAAAGAGAGGTGTGTGTGTGTGTGTGTGTGTTAGAGAGAGATAGTCTAGGGGGGATTATGTGTGAAGGGGTTGTATTGGATGTTCAGTGGAGGACTAAACTGAATGAACAACAAAGACAAAATGAAAGTGCACTCTAAAAAGTAGGGGTTCAGCAAGGGTTCTTCTAAGATCACCAAAGTTCTTCAAAGAACCATAGGTTTCTTGGCACTGAAAATCAATAGAAGGGAACGTAACAACCCAACTGAAACATTTGTATTTGAATTTGAAAGGACAGCAGGTGCAGGCACTTAAATGAAATATTGAAAGATCTCCTCAACTTGTCCCTTGTATGATCTAAATTAATGTTGTTTTGTGATGATACCATCTATCTCTTCATATTTGTGCAAATCTTTCTGAAACAGAAAATGGACACAATTCAATGGATATTAATCAACAAAGAGGTAAGAATATGTAGGCTATAAGAATAAGTTGAAGGCTAGCTGTGTTGGGTGCAGATGACTGAACTGCTCACTTTTGTGTCTGTGTCTGGAGGTATACAGACGAGGAGGCATAGAAAAGGTAAGTGAATTAGTATTGGTATGCTATGCAGATCACATTTACCATCCTCCTCCCTTACCTCTTCAATGAATATCCCATAGGCCTCTACATTATGGACAAGGTATGTGTCTGAAAACCATTATCAAAACAGTTTTTTTCATTCACATTTAACACAAAAACCAAGGTATGAATACTGTTGTGTGCATGTTTTGTTAATCATCTGTATAATTACTATTTTTGGGATTCACAGACTTCACCCTCCCTTCAGCTCTGATGAATATAACAGGAAACCTGTTTGAACACCTTGCACTGCAAAATCATTCTGGCTATGGATACGGAGAACATCAAGACAAACACACCAGAGGATATATCCATTGGACCTGGGGCTCTGCTGGGGGTTTACCTCATATTTAGATTTTTTTATTCTGCTTTGCCACTAAAATCATAATAAACACTGACAATTAAAGATTGTGTTATTTTGTTATTGTTATGTGTATTATTAATAATAATAATAATAATTTTAGGGGAGGGGGGTATATACCCCCTTCAAAGGCACTTATTTTTAAGCTTTATTTTTTATCAGGGACTCATACTGAGACCAATGTCTCTTTTACAGATGAGCCCTGAATTACATAAATTATAGAAAATACACACATCAAAATATAAATACAAAATGCAAGCAGAAAGAAAGACACGGTCATAAAAAACAAACACATTCATCAGTAATACGGTCCTCAATCAGCTTTCTGAATTCCCCTAGAGGTACCAGCACATCAAATCTAAGAAAATGTTAAGATTGTTCCACAGATAAGGTGTAAGAAAACTAAAAGCTGATTTACCTATCTCAGTAGAGACCAAAGGAATTTCCAGACTTAGCCATCCCTGAGACTGGGTGTAGTAATCAGCTTTCTACTGTTTAGCGAGAGGCAGGACCTATTTCAATAGAAGAAGCCCATCTTTATTCTCAGCTTCTTAACTAACTCATCAATATGCTTTTTAAAAGACAGCTTTCCATCTATCCAGATGCCCAGATATTTGTAAGCTCGGTCCCGATCAATATGGACACCATTCAAAGTACATATGCTTAAATCATCAGACTTGTTTTTATGCACTGTAGAGAACAATACATAGTAAGTTTTACATGCATTCATTACTAATTTCAGGTCAATAAAGTTTTTCTGTAATACAATGAAGGCAGACTGTAGTTCAGATAGAGGGAACTCCTTCAAGACTGTTAGAAAGCATTCCTCATGAAGCTGGTTGAGAGAATTCCAAGAGTGGGCAATGCTATCATCAAGGCAAAGGGTGTGTCGTGTCTTTGGCTATGCCGGATTAAGTGATATGACATGCTAACTTATAAAATTATTTCTCTGTAATTAATATTACCTGATTAAGCTAATCATGTAAATGTAATTAACTAGAAAGTCGGGGCACCACAGAAGAACGTTTATAGAGCTGTTATCTTCTGAATAAACTCTTAAAATACTTAGTAATATTTTACATCGATAGCAGTCAATCTTATCTTATTTTCAATCTCATCATGAAAGTTATAAATTCTTGGTTATCTTCACGAACCCTGGCTAACAAGTTGAATCAGCAATACAAAATTGGGTTTAATTATTTATTTACTAAATACCTAACTAATCACACAGAATTACAAATACACAGAATTCATATGATGTCATACAGAAAACGTCCTGGTGAACGGAGCCTGTATCATGGCTGGTTACACAAAGGAAAGGGGGTTGGGCTTGAATGAAAGAGCGGGAAGATTTAGGAGCAAAGAAACAGCAGCTATGCTATCGTAAATACATTATCTTATGCATTCTAAATTACCGCCCATATGGAAAAGGAAAATGCAATAAATATTTACTCTGAGCTGCGCTTCGGTAGATTGGTCGTAGATGCTGGCCGTGGTTGGCCAACAGATCTTCCTGTTGTGTAGTGGAAGAATGTCAATGGTGGTGGTATCTTCGTCTGGTTGATAGACTGGATCCGTCGTCCGTCCTTTCCTAACCCACGTTAGCAGCGGCTAACTCAACGGCTAGGAAGTATCACTTCTGTAGTGAATAAGCTCAAAGTTCATACCAGTTCATACCATAGCTCACGCCGAGGTTGGCTTAGTTCTGTTCTTGATATGTGTCTGTCCTTATAACGTAGAGGCTGCAGTCCTCCCGTACTGGAACCCGGAATGTCTTTTCGTCAAAGACTTATATAGTGGAGAGGGGAAAGGAGGGGTTTCATCGTTTATAACCCCATGTCTCTTCACAGGGTTGGCCACTGATCGGCAGGGCACTTTCCCTATGAAAACCCAATTCTCTCATTTGGAAGCTAAAATTACATTTAATCTCCTAACAAACAATTTCAATATCAAACATTTCAATTGCATAACAATTCCATGTGACTCTGATAACTAGAGGGTGTATACTTTCTCCGGTACAGTTTATGTTGTCCTGCCATCAATCATAATGTCTCAGATAACAATGAACTGACATACATACTCATTACGTTATCAAGCATATTTCCAACTGGTTTTATTAGCAAAAGATGGTTCCTTTCCCCATTTGTTTGATGTTCCCAGACTCTCTATATTTAACACAGGCTATTCCAGTCCTTCAGTAGGGTCAGAGAGAGAGGGGAAGGGAGAAGGTATTTATGGGGGGGTCATAAACCTTACCCACAGGCCAACGTCATGACAGTCCCCCCATGTTGGGTTCAATCTTGCGATTAACCTGCATGTTGTAAACCAACATAAAAATGAACGTGGGTTGTCCTGGTTGTGGATCATCGTTGTGGTCCCCATCTGGCGGTCGACCCGGGTAGGGTGTCTGCAAATGAAGAAGAAGTCCGCTCCAAGGCTGTGCAGCAGAAGTCCAGTTGGTGGTTGCTATTGCAGTCCCCCCTCTGGTGGTTGACCCGGGTAGGGTCTCTGCAAATGAAGATGTCCGTTCCATGACTCGGCAGCGGATGTCCGGATTGGGATCGCCGTTCCGGACCCGTCGTCTGGTCGTCCAGACTGGAATATCTGGGCAGTAACTTAGGCAGAGGTTAACAACGCACACACACTCATGAAATATATCATTACATTTCCTCCCAAATGAGCGGCGTTGTGGCACTAACTGATGGTTGTATGGGGGAGTTGTTTATGGCTCTATCACTTTCTATGTGCCAAAGAAAATGAAACAAAATTAATGAAAGCATAAACAAAACAAAATAGTTATGCCACCTTAATCATCTAATTGGACTGTATTCTATCTACGTCCATGGTCTTGGCAAAATGACCCTATCATGGCATTGTCTAATGTCATATCTAGGGCTTTCCTAATTTGCGAGGTGGCGCTTAGGGTACTATCCTAAGTTGACAACTATATGATAAGTCTACAGCTGTGAGGCACTAGTTTTGGGCAGTCTACAGGATGACCTATGGACTTCTGGTTAGAAAACTGGTGAGTGCTGTAGAGTCAAAGGCCTAGAAGTAAATGTTCAACTTTACTAAGGCTGGTATTTTGTTTGGACCCTTAAGTGATCCTAGTATAAATCCTAATTGGATGTTCCGTTGTGCATGTGCGTTTATGCTTACACAATCGCGCATGTCAAGGGAAGATAACCAAGTATCCTGGCAGATTACAACTTGTTCAGAATGAGTCTGACGTAGTCAGGTAATTTTCAGGTCAATGCCTGGAGGTCAGTCAGAATTGGTGTCAAGGGAGTCTGTTGTAGTTTTCTACAAGTCACGGTGTCTTCCACTATTGTAGTGGCGGTAGGTATGAAGTCTATTTCATAGCTATGTTATCCACGGAGGAGCTAACCTCACGACGGAAGTACTCTAAGTATTAGACCAGTCGTACGTGGTGTGATCATGGTTCATGACTTCTAATAACTTTTTCCTGAACGGAGGGTTCTATTTATTAGTGGCATGTGTTAACCATTGGAGGAGTGCAATGGAGATTCCCTTCCCCGTGTTGCACTCTGAGTGACTCCTATGTCGCTATTATCAATAGCAATTTAACTTGTGAGGTTACTAATCCTCTTACTGAGTGTTGCTGGACTGACTGTGGTATTGGTACTGGTATTCAAGGGGTCCAGTTGTCCTACCGATTTATTCTGAAATATTATCTACCGGAACACATGATTGGAGCATATTACTAGTTGTATTGTAGTTGAACCTACACATGGCAAGGAATGATTATTGTTGCCATTTGTTTTGGAGGTGGACAAGTCCACTGGACTTCCTTTACGTCCAGTGTGGTACACCTCAGTACTATCTTAGATGTGTTCTAAGATAATCCCCGTCTAGGGGCCTGTCTGCTCCTCACTGTTCTCATAGGGGAGTTTACAACTAGATTTGATTTATGCTCTGGCGGCCTCGTACGGTGTTGTCCGTAGTCTCGACCCCCCCACCGGCCTCGATGAGGCTCATCATGGGTCTGGGCTACTATTCCCCCCCTTTGTGTCTCGGGACCCCCCCACCAGCGGGTGGTGTTGGTGTCCGAGGCGCAAACGAGAAGGTCGGACCCTATGTACGAGTTGTCAGTGGCCGCGTTATTATGAGAATGGCTGTAACCTTTCAACCAAATCTCCTGGTGTTTGTGCTTCAACACCCTCAGTGGCTGTCGAGGTCTGTCAGTCACCACCGCTTCCGCGTGTGGCAACCTCTTCAGTACCTGCAAACTGAGACGAGGATATCGGTCTGTGATATCGCAAAGTGTTTCACCAGTGGGAGTCATCGGGTCAGTTGCTGGACTGACGCCATTAGTGTCATTGTAAGGGGTGACAGTCCCCAACAAAGCAGAAGGTGTATCATCGGAAGCAGAGTGTACTCTGCGCATCAATGTTTTTCTTGCTGAGACGGCCGCAGTGCTTGCGGAAGTGTCCGAAGGGCCAGAGAAGTTCATCTCAACTACCGTATTGCACGACTGCAAGAAGGAGGGAAGTTGCTCATTCACAGAGACAGCTGGCTCGAAATCATGAAAAGAATGGTCAATCAGATTGGCTGATGGAATGTGTCGAGATATCGTAATATCTCCTTGGATCGGATTCTGCACCAAGAGGTTTCTACACGTCTTTTTCCCAAGGGGTGCTTTTGACAGATACCCCTCGTGAAGGACTGCGTTGCAGCTAGCGTTAGGGGAAGACAGTGTGGTCAGTGGAGAAGGCACTGTGGCCTGTGACCATACCTGGTTGGTTTTCCAATCCATCAATGGGAGTAACCGATCCATCAAGTCTGCTCCAAGTAGCAGGGTTACAGTTTCGAGGCTGGTAACATACACAGGATGAACGAGCGATACGTCCTGGAAGTGTAGTTTCAGCATGACTCTCAATGTGAGAGGCGAGGTAGTCTGAGTGACCCCTCGAAGTGTAGTGTCGCATCGTTCCACTTTTAACCAACGTTTAGTTGGCTTCAAAGCCCTTTTGAGCTCATCAAACAATGTTTGAGAGATGAGTGATATTGTCGCACCCGAATCAATTAGCGCCTGACAAGCTAAGCAGTCCTCCAGGACTGTTTCCAGGTATGGCCGTTTAGATTCGTGGTTCGTGGACATATTCCCCACAAAGTGGAGTGGTCGTTCGCAACGACGTGATGTGCCATGTCTGTTCAAGATGGAAGCAGATTGACTTTTCCGATTTTGAGTGGGCTTGGCTTTAACTAAGCGTTTGACCTTTACCTTCGCAACTTTTGTATCGGAGTCTATAGACCGAGCCCGGGGGCTTGTTTCTTGATCAAGCGGGCCCTGGATAGGGTCTTGAATGAGAGCGGGAGAAATTTGAACTTTAACGTCCATGCTATGGGTGTTAATTCCTGCGGACCTGGTGTCCAGTAATTCCCCGTCTAGTCCTTGTGACTTATCTTTTACCCTTTTCTCAAATTGTTCTCGCTTTAGTTCTTCCCGTAGTGGGACTTCTGGAGAACATTGGTCTACGTTTTGATCGTCCATCAACCCTTTGTTACCCTTGTGTTCTGACACTTTGTGTGGGTTGGGTACAGGAACGTAGCGAACAGGTCGATTGTAGCGGTAGTCGTTTTGAAGGCGACGTACTTTACAGTTATTTCGACCGCGGCGGTTATTGGAATCATGGTTTCGTGGTAGAAACTGTTGTTGTGCGTCAGCTCTCGACGCTCCAATACCTGATAATGCACCCTCTAACTGGAGTGAGTGCTCCTGGTCAAACTTCAAAACCGAGTGGTCAGGGCTCTTAGGGTTGCGAGCTTTTGATGCCTCAAAAGCTGTGCTTGCAAGCACTCTGAGTTGTAATATAGGCAAGCCAACGTGGGCTGCAGGGCCCAAGTAGGTAATGAAGGTGGGATACATGTTCGACAGAAACATTTGTTTGAATGGTAACAGCTCTTCCATTCCTGTTTCTGTGAGTAGGCCAAAGTAAGCTGAACGAAGCCTATGATAGAAAGCTCGTGGGTGTTCGTTTCGAGCTTGTTTGACCGTGTTAGCCAGTGAGCTATCGTGTTTGCGAGTCGCAGAACCACTGAATTCTAATTTCAAAGCTGTGGCAAGTTTAGTGTAGTCATTTAGCACGTGTTGCTGTTGTAGGCGAATGAACCTCGTCACGTGTCTATTCGACGTTCGCTTCAACAGGTAAACCCTGTCAGAACCCGTAGCGTTCGGGTAGCCATCCAACGCGTCCTCTATGTCAGCTAGGAACGTCTCAGTATCGTTTGGCTGACCTGGAACGGGGTCAAAGGTGGGGAAATTCTTGACGAGTTTGTCAAGGTATTCCGCGCCAATGCGGGCGGAGAGGGTTGGCTTCATCCTGTGGAGAAATTGGGGCCGACAGGCCAAGAGGAGAAGCCAAGCTTTGGCTTTGTTGGCCAAGAGGCTCCATGTTACTCAGTGCCGAATGGCCAAGAGGAGAAGACTGAGGGACACATGATGGAGGCAATGTCTGAAACCTATCGTCTTCACTCCTTTGAGTACCGGACTCCGGTTGCTTGGATGGGTAGTCATGCTGTAGAGCGTGACCATTCTGGATTTCCTCCAGATGGTACCTAAGGGTGGTCTTCTGCTGCATTGCAGAGTCCACTTGAGCGCTTAGAGTACCAATTTTGGACACGTGAGTGTCACACCTGCTCCTTTCGGTCTCAAACTTATCTGTCATGGTTTGCAGATAGAGGTCTCGAGTACGGAGCGAGAGATTCAGTGATGAGATTTCCTCTGCTTGCTTAGAAATCAATATTTCCATCCTCATCACCTGAGTTCTCTCATCATTCATTTGGTCAGCAACTTCAATAAGTTCTGCTGATTTATCATCCAACTTTGTCACTGTGATCATTAACTGATCGTCTTTGGTCTGCAGCGCTTTGAGGAGCACCGTGTTATTTTGAGTAACATTCAACAAAACAGCATGCATGTTGTCCAGTTGAGCACTCCTGTTTGTAGATAACTCTTCAGATTTATCTAGTTTGGCGTGGACATCATCATATTTAGTTTTGGCTAAATCGAGTTGTTCCTGCAGATGACGATTTTGTTCAAGAGTTTGTGCTCGTTCATCGTCATAAGTATTTGCAATTACTTTTAATAGTTCCGATTTCAAACGCAGTTCCTCGACTAGCAGAATGTTTTCATTTCCTGCTTTTATCAATAGTTGCTCAGTTCTCTCCACCTTTGCCCTCATGTTAGCCATGTCTTGCACGTGCTTCAGCTGTGCACTGTGGTATTGGATCGATGCCAACCTTTGATGGCGATACATAAGTGCTAAAGTGGAGAGAACCGTCACAAAGCCTGTGTTTGATGGTTGATTTTGGACAGCGTTTGCAATTTCGGCTGATTTTTCACTAATGGCATAATTAGGGTTGGTATCGCTGCTGAGGTCAGAGATCAATCCTTTTATGGGTGGAGGTTCACTAATTAGCGGAGGAGTGGTGACCACCTCCTTTGGTAGCTTGCACATTATTAGAAAAATTTAGAGGAAAAATGTTCCTATTTTTTTCAATGTTTGGGTTTGGAATTCATTGGAAGCTGCAAAGACAAGTTTAATCTATTTATAGATGTTGACAAACCATCAGTACTGTACCAGTAATGTGGAAGTTGGATGTGAATGAATTTGCAAAAGCAAATTGAATGAATTAATCAATGCCAATGATTAATCCTACCTGGGTATTAAACTTGAATTAACCTGAGGTTGCTTCATCCAGGTTAATATGGGAAGTTTAAAAGTGTCTCATTTGATTGGAAGAACATTAAGGTATGTTCAACAATTTAACTTATTAAATTGAATGAGATGATAATCCATACCATCTCCATTGATTGGATATCATAAGTGTAAACAGTAGATCAAATGTTGGCACACTTCCCACTATGGTACACTTCTTCCTTGGGCTGAAGCCACATGGGATTCCCGCTGGGGCGGGACTTCTGTCAGTACTGGATTACTGAATGGGTTTTGCAAAAACCAAATTTTACTGATTGATCAATTTTAATGATAAATCAAACCTGTATAGGCTATTTGGGATTTAAACTTTAATTAACCTGAGAGGTTTATTCATCTAGGTTAATGTGGAAAAAGATTACAATATCTCATTTAGAAAACTCATCAATTTGGATATTTTTTATTTTTTTTAAAATCCACTTGAGAATGTAAATCTGGCAATTTCACTTATTAGTTCAATTGAATAAGACATCGATATCCGTCTGGATATCATGAGTAACGACTTGAGTGTCACCTGACTAATTATTTGAAGAAAAGTACTGGTGACTCTCATAGGGGAGTCTGCTGGCACACGTTGAAATCAACGGAAGTACCCAGGGCAGGACTTTCGTTCCGCAAGTCGGATGAATTACAATGTGGCACAAACAAAATGGCTGTTTTCCCTTTTGTTAGCTTAGCATCTCAAGCAAGCTAATGCTACTTGATGCCTGAAAAATGCTCACATAGGATTCCCTTGGCAAGGGAAAGGTTTTACTTATAACGTATTATGTTCAAACCCTTTTCGGCGATATTTGACGATGTTTTAACCGGAACTCGCGGTAAACAACAAAATGCACCATGGTCTAATCGCATCGAAACGCGAGAGACAGACATACGCTGGTCAAGCTAATCTCTCCTAAATTTCAATCGGCTGGCTCTTTGTCCTCGCTCGAGAAATTAATAATGACCTAGCCAACACGCGTCTGAAACGCGCGAGGCAGAAATAGCCCTGCGTTTGGCCAAACGCGCTATTTATCAGATAGCTTTATCAGTCCTCCTACAGAACTGTATAGGGTATGCTACCCACTGACTACCTCAGAGCACAACACTGAGGCGATTCTCCAGAGCACACACGCACCAATAATTCCGATCTACAATTCCCATAATGTATATAATCAACTTGGTATATTATGTAATCTGCTTTTCAATTTTATATAGGCTGAATCAAAATGAAAGCTTCATCCTATTTTAGATTCCTCGCACGGGGGCTCCATTATGTATTATCAAAATGACCCAACGTGTGTTTTAGTTTTAGATTCCTCACAGGGGGCGCAATTATGTCGTGTCTTTGGCTATGCCGAATTAAGTGATATGACATGCTAACTTATAAAATTATTTCTCTGTAATTAATATTACCTGATTAAGCTAATCATGTAAATGTAATTAACTAGAAAGTCGGGGCACCACAGAAGAACGTTTATAGAGCTGTTATCTTCCGAATAAACTCTTAAAATACTTAGTAATATTTTACATCGATAGCAGTCAATATTAACCCTTATCTTATTTTCAGTCTCATCATGAAAGTTGTAAATTCTTGGTTATCTTCACGAACCCTGGCTAACAAGTTGAATCAGCAATACAAAATTGGGTTTAATTATTTATTTACTAAATACCTAACTAATCACACAGAATTACCAATACACAGAATACAATGATGTCATACAGAAACATCCTGGTGGACGGAACAGATATGACGGCTGGTTACACAAAGGAAGGGGGGGTTGGGCTTGAATGAAAGAGCGGGAAGATTTAGGAACAAAGAAACAGCAGCTATGCTATCGTAAATACATTATCTTATGCATTCTAAATTACCGCCCATTTGGAAAAGGAAAATGCAATAAATATTTACTCTGAGCTGCGCTTCGGTAGATTGGTCGTAGATACTGGCCGGGTTGGCCACCAGATCTTCCTGTAGTGGTAATGGATACGTGGTGGTATCTTCGTCTGGTTGTTAGACTGGATCCGTCGTCCGTCCTTTCCTAGCCCACGTTAGCAGCGGCTAACTCAACGGCTAGGAAGTATCACTTCTGTAGTGAATAAGCTCAAAGTTCATACCAGTTCATACCATAGCTCACGCCGAGGTTGGCTTAGTTCTGTTCTTGATATGTGTCTGTCCTTCTAACGTAGAGGCTGCAGTCCTCACGTACTGGAGCACACTGGTTATCTTTTCGTCAAAGACTTATATAGTGGAGAGGGGGAAAGGAGGTGTTTCATCGTTTATAACCCCATGTCTCTTCACAGGGTTGGCCACTGATCGGGCAGGGCCCTTTCCTTATGAAAACCCAATTCTCTCATTTGGAAGCTAAAATTACATTTAATCTCCTAACAAACAATTTCAATATCAAACATTTCAATTGCATAACAATTCCATGTGACTCTGATAACTAGAGGGTGTATACTTTCTCAGGTACAGTTTATGTCATCCTGTCATCAATCATAATGTCTCAGATAACAATGAACTGACATACATACTCATTACGTTATCAAGCATATTTCCAACTGGTTTTATTATCAAAAGATGGTTCCTTTTCCCCATTTGTTTGATGTTCTCAGACTCTCTATATTTAACACAGGCTATTCAAGTCCTTCAGTAGGGTCAGAGAGAGAGGGGAAGGGAGAAGGGTATTTATGGGGGGGTCATAAACCTTACCCACAGGCCAACGTCATGACACATGGAAAAGTCCACAGACCCACTCCAAAAGGCTTTCTGAGCCATCATAGACTCAGTGGGTTTTGTCCAACATGTCTTTGGACCTACTCACTGCCACAGTCATACTCTGGACCTAGGTTTGTCCCGTGGAATAAATGTTGTGGATCTTAATGTTTTTCCTCATAATCCTGGACTATCGGACCACCATTTTATTACGTTTGCAATCGCAACAAATAATCTGCTCAGACCCCAACCAAGGAGCATCAAAAGTCGTGCTATAAATTCTCAGACAACCCAAAGATTCCTTGATGCCCTTCCAGACTCCCTCTGCCTACCCAAGGACATCAGAGGACAAAAACAGTTAACCACCTAACTGAGGAACTCAATTTAACTTTGCGCAATACCCTAGATGCAGTTTAACCCCTAAAAACTAAAAACATTTGTCATAAGAAACTAGCTCCCTGGTATACAGAAAATACATGAGCTCTGAAGCAAGCTTCCAGAAAATTGGAACGGAAATGGTGCCACACCAAACTGGAAGTCTTCCGACTAGCTTGGAAAGACAGTACCGTGCAGTATCGAAGAGCCCTCACTGCTGCTCGATCATCCTATTTTTCAAACTTAATTGAGGAAAATAAGAACAATCCGAAATTTATTTTTGATACTGTCGCAAAGCTAACTAAAAAGCAGCATTCCCCAAGAGAGGATGGCTTTCACTTCAGCAGTAATAAATTCAGGAACTTCTTTGAGGAAAAGAAAGCAAATTACGGACTCCTCTTGAAATCTGCGTATTCCTCCTAAGCTCCGTTGTCCTGAGTCTGCACAACTCTGCCAGGACCTAGGATCAAGGGAGACACTGAAGTGTTTTAGTACTATATCTCTTGACACAATGATGAAAATAATCAAGCTGGTATATACCCCCTTCAAAGGCACTTATTTTTAAGCTTTATTTCTTATCAGGGACTCATACTGAGACCAATGTCTCTTTTACAGATGAGCCCTGAATTACATAAATTATAGAAAATACACACATCAAAATATAAATACAAAATGCAAGCAGAAAGAAAGACACGGTCATAAAAAACAAACACATTCATCAGTAATACGGTCCTCAATCAGCTTTCTGAATTCCCCTAGAGGTACCAGCACATCAAATCTAAGAAAATGTTAAGATTGTTCCACAGATAAGGTGTAAGAAAACTAAAAGCTGATTTACCTATCTCAGTAGAGACCAAAGGAATTTCCAGACTTAGCCATCCCTGAGACTGGGTGTAGTAATCAGCTTTCTACTGTTTAGCGAGAGGCAGGACCTATTTCAATAGAAGAAGCCCATCTTTATTCTCAGCTTCTTAACTAACTCATCAATATGCTTTTTAAAAGACAGCTTTTCATCTATCCAGATGCCCAGATATTTGTAAGCTCGGTCCCGATCAATATGGACACCATTCAAAGTACATATGCTTAAATCATCAGACTTGTTTTTACGCATTGTAGAGAGTAATACATAGTAAGTTTTACATGCATTCATTACTAATTTCAGGTCAATAAAGTTTTTCTGTAATACAATGAAGGCAGACTGTAGTTCAGATAGAGGGAACTCCTTCAAGACTGTTAGAAAGCATTCCTCATGAAGCTGGTTGAGAGAATGCCAAGAGTGGGCAATGCTATCATCAAGGCAAAGGGTGGCTACTTTGAAGAACCTCAAATATAAAATGTATTTTGATTTGTTTAACACTTTTTTGGTTACTACATCATTCCATATGTGTTATTTCATAGTTTTGATTTCTTCACTATTAATCTACAATGTAGAAAATTGTGAAAATAAAGAAAATCCCTTGAATGAGTAGGTGTGTCCAAAATTTTGACTGGTACTGTACATTTAGAATACATTTCAAAGATATGAAAGATCTTAGCTGAGAATTAATCAAGAATTGTAACATTTTAGCTAGGCAAAAAAGTTTAGAAATAGTTCGATAATTATTTAGGGGGTCACCACCTTTGTGAAGGGGGAATACATGGGCCGTCTTCCAATTCTTGGGGACAGTACCAGATATAATTGTCAGGTAAAAAATGTGCGTTAAAGATTCTGCAATCAGGGGGGCAGAGAGCTGCAGCAAAAATGGATCAAGCATATCAGCTCCAGTGGATTTTTTTTTACATCAATCGTAAGCAAGGCATCTAGCACATCGCAGATAGTAAATTGTTGAAATGAAAACAAAGATTCACTAGAAGTTGACCGTTTAATCGTCGAGTCAGCAAGAGGCTGGCAGAGGGAAGAGCAGTCGATTGAATGACCAGGGTCAACTACACCACCGTTTTTATCAAATAAAAATCCTGCTGAGATAAAAAAGTAAGATTTTATCGCAGCATCTTTTGTCTTGTCCATTCACACTCTGAATGGCACACATACACAATCCATGTCTCAATTGTCTGTGTATCCATTTCTTTCCAGCTTTATCCCAAAGGTAGCTCCTGACAAGAATACCAGCTGCAACACAGCCACGGCTTTAGAAGCCATTAAGGTGGATCTGCTAATATAACCTGGAAAGCGTTCGTAAGGGAATGTCTTCGTAAGTGAATGGGTTTGGCCCTACAGAGACGCAAGATTTGGAGCGTAGAGCACTGTTGCAATGTTGTTTTTCTTCACAAAAAGGGCGGCTTCTTGTACTACGCTCTGACATTGAGGAGGCAAAATCAGGAGATAGGTTGGAGAAGGTTTGAGCAGAGGGAAGAGATGATAGGATGGAAGAGGAGAGAGTAGCAGGAGAGAGAGAGCGAAGGTTGGGACGGCGCAATACCATCCGAGTAGGGGCAGAGTGAGAAGTTTTTGATGAGAGCGAGAGGGAAAAGGATACAAGGTAGTGGTCGGAGACTTGGAGAGGAGTTGCAATGAGATAAGTGGAAGAACAGCATCTAGTAAAGATGAGGTCAAGCGTATTGCCTGCCTTGTGAGTAGGGGGGGAAGGTGAGAGGGTGAGGTCAAAAGAGGAGAGGAGTGGAAAGAAGGAGGCAGAGAGGAATGAGTCGAAGGTAGACGTGGGGAGGTTAAAGTCACCCAGAACTGTGAGAGGTGAGCCATCCTCAGGGAAGGAACTTATCAAGGCGTCAAGCTCATTGATGAACTCTCCAAGGGAACCTGGAGGGCGATAAATGATGAGGATGTTAAGCTTGAAAGGGCTGGTAACTGTGACAGCATGGAATTCAAATGAGGAGATAGACAGATGGGTCAGGGGAGAAAGAGAGAATGTCCACTTGGGAGAGATGAGGATTCCAGTGCCACCACCCCGCTGGCTCGATGCTCTAGGGGTATGCGAGAACACGTGGGCAGACGAGGAGAGAGCAGTAGGAGTAGCAGTGTTATCTGTGGTGATCCATGTTTCCGTCAGCGCCAGGAAGTCTAGGGACTGGAGGGTAGCATAGGCTGAGATGAACTCAGCCTTGTTGGCCGCAGACCGGCAGTTCCAGAGGCTGCCGGAGACCTGGAACTCCACGTGGGTCGTGCGCGCTGGGACCACCAGGTTAGAGTGGCAGCGGCCACGCGGTGTGAAGCGTTTGTATGGCCTGTGCAGAGGGGAGAGAACAGGGATAGACAGACACATAGTTGACAAGCTACAGAAGAGGCTACGCTAATGCAAAGGAGATTGGAATGGCAAGTGGACTACACGTCTCGAATGTTCAGAAAGTTAAGCTTACGTTGCAAAAAATCTTATTGACTAAAATGACGAAAATTATACAGTACTGCTGGCTGGTGGAGTAGGCTAGCTAGCAGTGGCTGCGTTGTTGACTTTGTTTGACCGTGTAGCTGGCTAGGTGTAGCTAGCTAGGTGACCTCGATAGTTTCAGTACTACACCTTTTCATGATACAAAAGCAACTTTGTAGCTAGCTAACATAACACTAATCAAGACGTTCCTTTGTAATGTATTTAGTTTCTACAGTGTTACTAGTTGGCTGGGTTTGGAAAAAATGGCGTCGCGGGGGACGGCAATAGCTGGCTAGCTAACCTCGGTAATTACTAAACTACACAATTATCAAGCTATGACAAAGAAAACTATGTAGCTAGCTAGCCAACACTGCACTAGTCAAATCGTTCCGTTGTAAAGTATTGGTATCTACAGCGCTGCTAGTCGGTAACGGTTGGCTAGCTGTTTGCTAGCTAGCTAGCAGTGGGTTAATGATGACTAGGTGTGTTGACTACGTCTGGCGTCGCGGCTGGCTAGTTACTAATAATTACTCTAAACTACACAATTATCTTAGATGCAAAGACAGCAAAGACAACTATGTAGCTGGCTCACTAACACTACACTAATCAAGTCGTTCCGTTGTAAAGTATTAGTGTCTAGAGCGCTGCTAGTCGGTAACGGTTGGCTAGCTGTTGGCTAGCTAGCTAGCAGTGGGTTAATGAAGACTAGGTGTGTTGACTAAGTCTGGCGTCGCGGCTGGCTAGTTACTAATAATTACTCTAAACTACACAATTATCTTAGATGCAAAGACAACTATGTAGCTGGCTCACTAACACTACACTAGTCAAGTCGTTCCGTTGTAATGTAATAGATTCTACAGTGCTGCTAGTCGGTGGAAGTTGGCTGGTTGGCTAGCTAGCAGTGTTGACTAGCTAGCTAGCAGTGATGACTACGTTAGGAGGACGAAGATAGCTAACTTCGATAATTACTCTAAGCTACACGATTATCTTTGATACAAAGACGGCTATGTAGCTAGCTAAGAAAAGAATTGCTCGGATCAAACAAATCAAACCGTTGTAATGTAGTGAAGTGTAATATTACCTGTGGAGTGAAGCGTAGTGCGACTGCTCGCTCCAAACCGGAAGTTGTCTTGAAACGTTTTTGAATATGCAACATGTATTAGGATTAGGCAAAACAAAAACATTTAGCAAAACTTTAAAAAAAAAAAAGAATTATCCAACTACTGTCTAATTTTGATAATCCTCTTTCTTAAAATATTTCAGAATGATGACAAATTATGAATATTAATATCCCACTTTAATATGACGTGACAGAGGAGCAAATATGCCTTTTTGTCTTTGTGTTACTGTTCTGTCGCGTCCCGCATGCCCACATTATGCCAATTGTTAATTTATTTTATTATTTTTATGCTTAAAGTAAGTGTCATAAAGAGCCTGAAAACTCTGGAGGTTTCTGTATTGCGGGAACTCTGGAAAGTCCCAAAATATGCCCCTGACCGCCGTGTTGGAGAAGGACGCAAAGTACTGTATGCAGTTGGGCAAGTTGCTCTTCTCTTTTTTAAAGACATCTCTAAGCTATAACTGCAACAAAATTCTTCAACTAGTACCATGGAAACACTTTTAGCCAGCTCAGTCTACAAAGTTACTTCAAGAATCCTTTCCTTTTACAATATCAAATTGATAAAGTTGTAATGTGCTGATTCTCTTCACTGCAGATCTGACCCATCACATGACTCTTCAAGAGGGCCTCTATGTTTCAGATTTACATTTTGGTCATTTAGCAGACGCTCTTATCCAGAGCGACTTACACTAGTGAATGCATACATTTCATACATTTTTTTTCCTTTACTGGTCCCCCGTGGGAATCGAACCCACAACCCTGGCGTTGCAAACACCACAACTCAATCGCTGGTTGAAAACTGTTTTCTGCCCCTCCCAAAAGATAGAATTTGTAGATAATTGGCCCTCTTTCTGGGACTCACCCACAAACAAGACCAAGCCTGGCCTGTTGAGGAGTGACGGACTCCATCCTAGCTGGAGGGGTGCTCTCATCTTTTCTACGAACATAGACAGGGCTCTAACTCCCCTAGCTCCACAATGAAATAGGGTGCAGACCAGGCAGCAGGCTGTTAGCCAGCCTGCCAGCTTAGTGGAGTCTGCCACTAGCACAGTCAGTGTAGTCAGCTCAGCTATCCCCATTGAGACCGTGTCTGTGCCTCGACCTAGGTTGGGCAAAACTAAACATGGCTGTGTTCGCCTTAGCAATCTCACTAGAATAAAGACCTCCTCCATTCCTGCCATTATTGAAAGAGATCGTGATACCTCACATCTCAAAATAGGGCAACTTAATGTTAGATCCCTCACTTCAAAGGCAGTTATAGTCAATTAACTAATCACTGATCATAATCTTGATGTGATTGGCCTGACTGAAACATGGCTTAAGCCTGATGAATTTACTGTGTTAAATAAGGCCTCACCTCCTGGTTACACTAGTGACCATATCCCCCGTGCATCCCGCAAAGGCGGAGGTGTTGCTAACATTTACGATAGCAAATGTCAATTTACAAAAAAAAACAACGACGTTTTCGTCTTTTGAGCTTCTAGTCATGAAATCTATGCAGCCTACTCAATCACTTTTTATAGCAACTGTTTACAGGCCTCCTGGGCCATATACAGCGTTCCTCACTGAGTTCCCTGAATTCCTATCGGACATTGTAGTCACAGCAGATAATATTCAAATTTTTGGTGACTTTAATATTCACATGGAAAAGTCCACAGACCCACTCCAAAAGGCTTTCTGAGTAATCATAGACTCAGTGGGTTTTGTCCAACATGTCTTTGGACCTACTCACTGCCACAGTCATACTCTGGACCTAGTTTTGTCCCGTGGAATAAATGTTGTGGATCTTAATAATGTTTTTCCTCATAATCCTGGACTATCGGACCACCATTTTATTACGTTTGCAATCGCAACAAATAATCTGCTCAGACCCCAACCAAGGAGCATCAAAAGTCGTGCTGTAAATTCTCAGACAACTAAAGATTCCTTGATGCCCTTCCAGACTCCCTCTGCCTACCCAAGGACATCAGAGGACAAAAACAGTTAACCACCTAACTGAGGAACTCAATTTAACTTTGCGCAATACCCTAGATGCAGTTGCACCCCTAAAAACTAAAAACATTTGTCATAAGAAACTAGCTCCCTGGTATACAGAAAATACATGAGCTCTGAAGCAAGCTTCCAGAAAATTGGAACGGAAATGGCGCCACACCAAACTGGAAGTCTCCGACAAGCTTGGAAAGACAGTACCGTGCAGTATCGAAGAGCCCTCACTGCTGCTCGATCATCCTATTTTTCCAACTTAATTGAGGAAAATAAGAACAATCCGAAATTTATTTTTGATACTGTCGCAAAGCTAACTAAAAAGCAGCATTCCCCAAGAGAGGATGGCTTTCACTTCAGAAGTAATAAATTCAGGAACTTCTTTGAGGAAAAGAAAGCAAATTACGGACTCCTCTTTAAATCTGCGTATTCCTCCTAAGCTCCGTTGTCCTGAGTCTGCACAACTCTGCCAGGACCTAGGATCAATGGAGACACTGAAGTGTTTTAGTACTATATCTCTTGACACAATGATGAAAATAATCAAGCTGCATACTGGACCCTATTCCAACTAAACTACTGAAAGACCTGCTTCCTGTGCTTGGCCCTCCTATGGTGAACATAATAAACGGCTCTCTTGCCACCGGATGTGTACCAAACTCACTAAAAGTGGCAGTAATTAAGCTTCTCTTGAAAAAGCCAAACCTTGACCCAGAAAACATAAAAAACTATCGGCCTATATCGAATCTTCCATTCCTCTAAAAAATGTTAGAAAAAGCTGTTGCGCAGCAACTCACTGCCTTCCTGAAGACAAACAATGTATAAGAAACGCTTCAGTCTGGTTTTAGACCCCATCATAGCACCGAGACTGCACTTGTGAAGGTGGTAAATGACCTTTTAATGATGTCAGACTGAGGCTCTGCATCTATCCTTGTGCTCCTAGATCTTAGTTTTGCTATTGATACCATCGATCACCACATTCTTTTGGAGAGGTTGGAAGCCCAAATTGGTCTACGCGGACAAGTTCTGGCCTGGTTTAGATCTTATCTGTCGGAAAGATATCAGTTTGTCTCTGTGAATGGTTTGTCCTCTGACAAATCAAATGTAAATTTCGGTGTTCCTCAAGGTTCCGTTTTAGGACCACTATTGTTTTCACTATATATTTTGCCTCTTGGGGATGTCATTCGAAAACATAATGTTTACTTTCACTGCTATGCGGATGACACACAGCTGTACATTTCAATGAAACATGGTGACGCCCCAAAATAGCCCTCGCTAGAAGCCTGTGTTTCAGACATAAGGAAGTGGATGGCTTCAAACGTTCTACTTTTAAACTCGGACAAAACAGAGATGGTTGTTCTAGGTCCCAAGAAACAAAGAGATCTTCTGTTAAATCTGACAATTAATCTTGATGGTTGTACAGTCATCTCAAATAAAACTGTGAAGGACCTTGGCATTACTCTGGACCCTGATCTCTCTTTTGAAGAACATATCAAGACTGTTTCAAGGGTAGCTTTTTTCCATCTATGTAACATTGCAAAAATCAGAAGCTTTCTGTCCACAAATGATGCAGAAAAATGTATCCATGCTTTTGTTACTTCTAGGTTAGACTACTGCAATGCCCTTCTTTCCGGCTACCTGGATAAAGCACTAAATAAACTTCAGTTAGTGCTAAATCCGGCTGCTAGAGTCCTGACTAGAACCAAATAATTTGATCATATTACTCCAGTGCTAGCCACCCTACACTGGCTTCCTTTTAAGGCAAGGGCTGATTTCAAGGTTTTACTGCTAACCTACAAAGCATTACATGGGCTTGCTCCTACCTATCTTTCCGATTTGGTCCTGCCGCATATAGCTACACGTACGCTATGGTCACAAGACGCAGGCCTCCTAATTGTCCCTAGAATTTGTAAGCAAACAGCTGGAAGCAGGGCTTTCTCCTATAGAGCTCCATTTTTATGGAATGGTCTGCCTACCCATGTGAGAGATGCAGACTCGGTCTCAACCTTTAAGTCTTTACTGAAGACTCATCTCTTCAGTGTTGTAATGATTATCTTTAGGAGAAGTAGAGGAGTCAGGCGCAGGACACAGGGATCAATGTAAACAAACATGTTTACTTGAAAAATCAATAAATCTTCTCCTAGGAAAACACATATTGCGGAGTAACACCTCCAACCACACAAAACAGGAAACAATCACCGACAAGACAAACAGGAAATGCAGAGGTTTAAATAATGAACATAATTAGGGAAAATCAAAAACAGGTGTACACAATAAAGACAAAACCAAACGAACAGTGAAACATCGATCAGTGGCAACTAGTAAGCCGGTGACGTCGACCGCCGAACGCCGCCCGAACAAGGAGAGGTGCCGAATTCGGCGGGAGTCGTGACAAGTGGATCCTATGATTGAGTGTAGTCTGGCCCAGGAGTGTGAAGGTGAATGGAAAGGCTCTGGAGCAACGAACCGCCCTCGCTGTCTCTGCCTGGCCGGTTCCCCTCTCTCCACTGGGATTCTCTGCCTACAACCCTATTACAGGGGCTGAGTCACTGGCTTATTGGTGTTCTTCCTTGCCGTCCCTAGGAGGGGTGCGTCACTTGAGTGGGTTGAGTCACTGACGTGGTCTTCCTGTCTGGGTTGGCGCCCCCCCTTGGGTTGTGCCATGGCGGAGATCTTTGTGGGCTATACTCGGCCTTGTCTCAGGATGGTAAGTTGGTGGTTGTATAGTTGTATAGTTAAAGTGACTATGCATATAAGATAAACAGAGAGTAGCGGGGGGGGGGGCAGTGGGAGGGCGCACAATGCAAATAGTCCGGGTAACCATTTGGTTACCTGTTCAGGAGTCTTATGGCTTGGGGGTAAAAACTGTTGAAAATACTTTTTGGCCTAGACTTGGCACTCCGGTACCGCTTGCCATGCGGTAGTAGAGAGAACAGTCTATGACTGGGGTGGCTGGGGTCTTTGACAATTTTCAGGGCCTTCCTCTGACACCGCCTGGTGTAGAGGTCCTGGATGGCAGGCAGCTTTGCCCCAGTGATGTACTGGGCCATGCGCACTACCCTCTGAAGTGCCTTGCGGTCAGAGGCAGAGCAATTGCCGAACCAGGCAGTGATGCAACCGGTCAGGATGCTCTCGATGTTGCAGCTGTAGAACCTTTTGAGGATCTCAGGACCCATGCCAAGGGGAATAGGCTTTGAGGGGAATAGGCTTTGTCGTGCCCTCTTCACGACTGTCTTGGTGTGTTTGGACCATTCTAATTTGTTGTTGATGTGGACACCAAGGAATTTGAAGCTCTCAACCTGCTCCACTACAGCCCCGTCGATGAGAATGGGGACGTGCTCGGTGCTCCTTTTCCTGTAGTCCACAATCATCTCCTTAGTCTTGGTTCCGTTGAGGGATAGGTTTTTATTCTGGCACCACACAGCCAGATCTCTGACCTCCTCCCTATAGGCTGTCTCGTCGTTGTCGGTGATCAGGCCAACCACTCTTGTGTCGTCAGCAAACTTAATGATGGAGTTGAAGTCGTGCCTGGCCATGCAGTTGTGAGTGAACAGGGAGTACAGGAGGGGACAGCACGCACCCCTGGGGAGCTCCAGTGTTGAGGATCAGCGTGGCAGATGAGTTGCTACCTACCCTCACCACCTGGGGGCGGCCCGTCAGGAAGTCCAGGATCCAGTTGCAGAGGGAGGTGTTTAGTCCCAGGTTCCTTAGCTTAATGATGAGCTTTGATGGTACTATTGTGTTGAACGCTGAGCTGTAGTCAATGAATAGCATTCTCACATATGTGTTCCTTTTGTCCAGGTGGGAAAGGGCAGTGTGGAGTGCAATAGAGATTGCATCATCTGTGGATCTGTTTGGGCGGTATGCAAATTGGAGTGTGTCTAGGGTTTCTGGGATAATGGTGTTGATGTGAGCCATGACCAGCCTTTCAAAGCACTTCATGGCTACGGACGTGAGTGCTACGGGTCTGTAGTCATTTAGGCAGGTTGCCTTTGTGTTCTTGGGCACAGGGACTATGGTGGTCTGCTTGAAGCATGTTGGTATTACAGACTCAATCAGGGACATGTTGAAAATGTCAGTGAAGACACATGTCAGTTGGTCAGCACATGCCTGGAGCACACGTCCTGGTAATCCATCTGGGCCCGCAGCCTTGTGAATGTTCACCTGTTTAAAGGTCTTTCTCACGTCGGCTACGGAGAGCGTGATCCCACAATCACACAGATCACACAGTCTCAACGTCAACAGTGAAGAGGCGACTCTGGGATGCTGGCCTTCTGCCTTTACACGAGACGTCGTAATTTGGGATTAATAAAAATGCTATTATGGATTCCTGCGTCTGTCTCCCGATCCTTCATGCCAACATGACAATAATGGGCCTCTGTACGCCTATGTACTGTAGATATTCCATAAAAAAATCTGCCGTTTCCAGCTACAATAGTCATTTAGAACATTAACAATGTCTACAGGAGCTCTCAGTGCCTGTTTTCTCTCGATTGTTGTGCTGTTTTCTGTGGAATGCATTTGGTTAATGTGATGCCGCCACATTATGTCTGGCTCACTTAAACCTGGTAAGTTCTGGGTCCCGTTTGTGTGTGTATGGTCCCTCTTGTCCATTTCCCTTCCCTCCCCTTCTGTAGTCTCGCACCATCACTTTCTATCTTGTTTGGAGATGGCGCTCCCGGCCACCGGAGAGCATCTTGGCTTGTTTGTTCAGCAATTCATTACACCTGTTTGGCTTCATGATGTCCAGCTGTGTGTGGAGAGGCCACCTGAACATTAGTGCGGCTGGGCTTTCATTTGTTGTGGCATGTGGGGTGTTTCGGTAGGAGGCCAGGAACTTGGACAGTTTTGTTTGCAAAGTCCCTTCGTCTCGTTTTGCTACACGGAGTCCTTGCTTTAGGGTTTGCACAAAGCGATCTGCCAGTCCATTGGTGGCAGGGTGGTACGGAGCTGAGGTTGAGTGTTTGATTCCGTTTACTGACATGAATCTTGCAAACTCGTCACCTACAAAAGCTTGCACATTGTCACTTACCAGCTGCAGCGGCAAGTCGAAGCATGCAAACGTTGTTCTGAGACACTCTATCGTCTGAGCTGAAGTGCAGGAGTCAGTGCAAAACACCTCTGGCCATTTGGAATGGGCATGAACTATAACCAGAAACATGTGCTTTTCAAAGGGACCAGCGTAGTCCACATCAAATCAAATGTATTTATATAGCCCTTCTTACATCAGCTGATATCTCAAAGTGCTGTACAGAAACCCAGCCTAAAACCCCAAACAGCAAGCAATGCAGGTGTAGAAGCACTGTGGCTAGGAAAAACTAGCTTTTCTAGCTAAACTTTCCCTAGAAAGGCCAAAACCTAGGAAGAAACCTAGAGAGGAACCAGGCTATGAGGGGTGGCCAGTCCTCTTCTGGCTGTGCCGGGTGGAGATTATAACAGCACATGGCCTAGATGTTCAAATGTTCATAAATGACCAGTATTGTCAAATAATAATAATCATAGTAGTTGTCGAGGGTGCAACAAGTCAGTAACACAAGAGTAAGTGTCAGTTGGCTTTTTCATAGCCAAGCTTTGAGAGTATCTCTACCGCTCCTGCTGTCTCTAGAGAGTTGAAAACAGCAGGTCTGGGACAGGTAGCACACCCGGTGAATAGGTCAGGGTTCCAGCAGGTCTGGGACAACAGGTCTGGGACAGGTAGCACGTCCGGTGAACAGGTCAGGGTTCCATAGCTGCAGGCAGAACAGTTGGAACTGGAGCAGCAGCACGGCCAGGTGAACTGGGGACAGCAAGGAGTCATCAAGCCAGGTAGTCCTGAGGCATGGTCCTAGGGCTCAGGTCCTCCGAGAGAGAGAAAGAAAGAAAGAGAAAGAGAGAATTAGAGAGAGCATATTTAAATTCACACAGGACACCGGAAAAGACAAGAGAAATACTCCAGATGTGACAGGCTGACCCTAGCCCCCCGACACATAAACTACTGCAGCATAAATACTGGAGGCTGAGACAGGAGGGGTCAGGAGACACTGTGGCCCCATCCGATGAAACCCCCGGACAGGGCCAAACAGGTAGGATATAACCCCACCCACTTTGCCAAAGCACAGCCTCCACACCACTGGAGGGATATCTCCAACCACCAACACACCATCCCGGGACAAGGCAGAGTATAGCCCACAAAGATCTCCGCCACGGCACAGCCCAAGGGGGGGTGCCAACCCAGACAGGAAGACCACGTCAGTGACTCAACCCACTCAAGTGACGCACCCCTCCCAAGGATGGCATGGAAGAACACCAGTAAGCCAGTGACTCAGCCCCCGTAATAGGGGTAGAGGCAGAGAATCCCAGTGGAAAGAGGGGAAACCGGCCAGGCAGAGACAGGAAGGGAATTCCCGGATGAATTCTCTGCCATGTACTGGGACAGGAGCAGGCATGTGAAGGGTTTCCAAACATCCGCTACAGTTCTTTGCCATGTTTTCTATCTAATGATCCAGATACGGCCACCAGAAGTGGCTCCTTATGAGCAGCTTCATTTTGACAATTCCAATATGACCTTCATATAGTTGCTGCAAAACCTGATGTTGGCATATATGGGGTATCATGACTCTCATTCCCCACATCAAACATCCTTGGAATGTTGTCATTTCATTTCTCCACTGGAAATACAGAGTCAGCTCCTTTCTGCCTGTAGTGTATACTTTTGACAAGGTCAGATCTTTCCTTGTCTACCGTTTGATAACTGTTCTTGTGACAGGTAGTGCCTTGAGCTGAGAGGTATGGAAAATGTCCACTGCATCCACACTCCTTTGTCTTTCTCTTGTACAGGGCAGTCTGGATAATCCATCTGCAGTTGTGTGGAGAGACGACAGCTTAAACTCAATGTCATACATATGACTGGCAAGAAACAAGGCGTATCGCTGTAACCTGGCCGCTGTCATTGCCGGAATGCCTAACAGCTGCACCAACGCATAGGCAATCACACAACCAACAAACATGGGAACAATAATCGACAGGACAATGGTAAACCAAGGACACACTGATACAATTACTAATCACTGGAAATAGTGTGCATAATGAAAGTTCTGGAGGGATCTGTGACACATAATGCATCAGAACCTGTTCAGATGTGATGATCCGTTTTGCCTCAAGAAACGCATTTTCACACTGTTCTGTCCACTGCCATGTCCTATTCTTTTCCAGGAGCTGATTGAGAGGCTGGAGTACTGCTGAAAGGTTTGGGAGGAATCTTCTTGAGTAATTGATCAGTCCCGTGAAAGATCTCACTTCTGTGATATTTTTAGGTCGTGGTGCCTGTACCACTGCATCGATTTTGTCCTGTGTTTTGTGCAATCCATTGTCCACAGAAGACAATGTCCACAGAAGACAATCTTGTCTTTGAAGAACTCACACTTCTGTAAGTTTGCCTGTAGCCAATACTCTTTCAGTCCTCTCAGAACCTCTTCCAGGCTAGCCATGAGCTCTTTGTCAGTGCGTCCTGTTATGATCATGTAATCCAGGATACACTGGGTTCCTTGGATTCCTTGCAGAATCTGGTCAATAGCTCGTTGCCGAATGGCTGGGGCCGATGCAATGCCAAAAGCCAAGCGGTAATACCTGTATAGACTTTTGTGTGTGTTTATTGTCAGGTACTGTTTGGAGCTCTCTTCAACCGGCAGCTGCAGGTAAGCCTGTTTCAGGTCGATTTCATTGAAGTGTTTCCCACCAGCTAGTGCAGCAAAGATGTTATCCAGACGTGGCAGGGGGTATTGGTCCACATGCAACATTGAATTCACAGTTACCTTGAAGTCCCCACACAATCTAACAGACCCGTCTTTCTTTACAATAGGAACAATGGGTGTGGCCCATTCGTTTCTGTCCACTTTCGTCAGGATCCCTGTATCCTGCAAGCAATCGATTTCCGCTTCCACCTTTGGTCTCAGGGAGTATGGAACAGATCTGGCTTTGCAGAATTTCGGGGTTGAGTCATCTCTCAGTACAAGTTTGGCTGTGAAGCTTTTTACTGTTCCCATCTGATCACTGACAACTGTGTTGTATTTCTTCCGTGTTCCAGTGTTTGGTCTGTGCCTTTCTCTTTGGGTTGGAACGTGTGGAGCATTTTCAAGTCACACCATTTCAGCTTTATTTTTGAAAGCCATTCCCTGCAAAATAATGGGGGGCCAGTTCCAGGCACCACATACAGCTGTACCTTAACGTGTCATTTAGGTTCTCTCTAAACTGGCAATGCTCAGACAGTTTATTCAACTCTGCTACATATGTACTAACACCCTCCCCCTCAATCTGATCTCTCTTGTGGAAACAAAAATGTTCCGCGATGAGGAGTGGTTTAGGTGATAGATGATTTTGCAATATCTCCACAATCTCTGTGAATGTTGTATTGGAGGGCTTCAGAGGGGCAGTCAGATCTCTTAGCAAACTGTATGTTTTTGGGCCAATTAAACTCAGCAACGCTGGTACTCTCTTGTTATCAGCAATGTCATTTGCAAAGAAGTACTGTTCCAGTCGTTCAATGTATGTTGACCGGTTCTGTAAGTTGCCCAGTTTTCTTGCATGTCATCAAAAACATCTATTTTCCCAATGCTAGCCATTCTCTTTACCTCCGGCTCTACCGGTCTTTGATCTGCCGCCTCGTTCTTGTCAGCTCTCCCCTCGTCGTCACTGCTTGCTAGCTGTTGTGCTACAGGGTCAAAACCTTCCTCTCTTTCCACGAGCTCCAACTGCATTCGTGATGCACACTGCAGGTAATCATCCTCGTCGCCATTGTAGTGTCTTAGCTCTTATTACTTATTTATATAATAAGAAAGACTCTGAATGCAAGGAAGTGAACTAGAGCTTCACATTTAATAAAATAAGTTAGTACCAGAATAACATAGAACAACACTGCGCATGACCAAGGCTGCTTCGTTCTTAAAGGGGGCATCAGTAATTAACAGAACATACTACTAAATGTGTAATGTGATCATTTTTAACATTCATATTTTTTTCTCTCCAAAAAACAACAACATTTGATTGATAAAATATGTAATCAGTCTTGTTTCTCATGGTCTGAGAGACCAAGCGAACTGTCATGTGCCTTTTACTGATGATTGGCTTCCGTCTAGCCATTCTACCATTAAGGCCTGATTGGTTTGAGTTCTGCAGAGATGGTTGTCCTTCTGGAAGGTTCTTCTATCTCCACAGAGGACCTCTTGAGCTCTGTCAGAGTGACCAGCGGGCTCTTGGTCACCTCCCTGACCAAGGCCCTTCTCCCCTGATTGCTCAGTTTGGCGAGGCGGCCAACTCTAGGAAGAGTCTGGGTGGTTCCAAACTTCTTCCATTTAAGAATGATGGAGGCCACTGTTTTCTTGGGGACCTTAAATGCTGTGGAAATGTTTTAGTACCTTTCCCCAGATCTGTGCCACGACACAATCCTGCCAAGGACAATTTCTTCTACCTCACGGCTTGGTTTTTGCTCTGCCATGCATTCTCAACTGCGGGACCTTATATAGACAGGTGTGTGCCTTTCCAAATCATGTCAAATTAATTAAATTTTCTACAGGTGGACTCCAATCAAGTTGTACAAACATCTCAAGGATGATCAATGGAAAAAGGATGCACCTGAGCTCAATTTCGAGTCTCATAGCAAATGGTCTGAACACTTATGTAAATAAGGTATTTCTGTTTATCATTTTTAAGACATTTGTAACACTGATAAAATCTGCAAAATTTTTGCTTTGTCATTATGGGGAAAACATTTCAATTAAATCAATTTTAGAATACGGCTGTAATGTAACAAAATGTGTAAAAAGGGAAGGGGTCTGAATACTTTTCTGAATGCACTGTACCTTGCATAATATTAGTTTTAGGACATTTTTGCCAGTTTAACTAGCTAGATTATTACGATTCACATATCTAGCTGATAATTATTAAGTAAAACATTTTCTTTGTGTATATCTTATTTAGTCTATTGTTGCCATTGTCCAGGCTGGAAGAAGGTTCAGTGAATGGGGAGATGAATCATGAGGTAAGGGGAGTGCGAGTGCTTCTCAAATGTCTTGTTTTATGCATTCTCCCCACTCTCGTCCTCACAAGAACGTACTCAAGAGAACGTGGCCGGAGAATGCATGAGAGTATAGAGCACGGTAGCATGCATATTGAGAAACACCCAGGGTGTTCAGAAAGTATTCACAACTCTTGACTTTTTCCACATTTTGTTCTGTTACAAAGTGGGATTAAAATGTATTTAATTGTCTTTTTTTATCAACGATCTACAGAAAATATTCTATAATGTCAAAGTGGAAGATGTATACAGCGGTTGCATTACGAAGTGTCCCACATAGCCCAGAGAGGTTAAAGTAGCCACCCTTTGCCTTGATGAAATCAGAAGACTGGATAGTAATTTGACAGCTTTGCACACTCTTGGCATTCTCTCAACCAGCTTCACCTGGAATGCTTTTCCAACAGTCTGGAAGGAGTTCCCACATACGCTGAGCACCTGTTGGCTGCTTTTCCTTCACGCTGCGGTCCAACTCATCCCAAACCATCTCAATTGGGTTGAGATCGGGTGATTGTGGAGGCCAGGTCATCTGATGCAGCACTCCATCACTCTCTGTCTTGGTCAAAAAGCCCTTACACAGCCTGGAGGTGGTAGCCATGCTGGTTAAGTGTGCCTTGAATTCGAAATAAATCACAGACAGTATCACCAGCAAAGCACCCCCACACCATCCCACCTCCTCCTCCATGCTACACATGCGAAGATCATCTGTTCACCTCCTCTTCATCTCACAAAGACACGGTGGTTGTGACCAAAAATCACAAATTTGGACTCATCAAGCCAAAGGACAGATTTCCACCGGTCTAATGTCCATTGCTGGTGTTTCTTGGCCCAAGCAAGTCTCTTCTTATTATTGGTGTCCTTTAGTAGTGGTTTCTTTGCAGCAATTCGACCATGAAGGTCAGTTTATGTTTAAACTTGTTCAGTTTATGTCTCAGTTGTTGAGTCTTGTTATGTTCATACAAATATTTACACATGTTAAGTTTGCTGAAAATAAACACAGTTGACAGTGAGAGGATGTTTATTTTTTTGCTGAGTTCATGAAGGAGATCAACTCTATGATGTTAAGAATGAGCAGATTACTAGTACTTACGATTTCTCACATGGTGCTTTCCAAAACATTTTATTGCCCAAAAGGGCTTTACTTCAACAATGATTGATCACACAGTTGTCTTCTAATAATGTGATTTATATATTTATATCATAAATATCATAAATATATACATGACTAACTATTGATTTACAAACTACTAATCCATCCTCACTTCAGTACTTTTTTAACCTTGATTTGTGGGATGAGTATTGTGTCCTCAGGAACTGCAGGGTTAATAGCAATCATAATGTCTGTGTACCATTTCCTTCCAGCTTGATCCCAAAAGTAGATCCTGACAGGAAAACCAGCAGCAACACAGCCACTGCTTTAGAGGCCATGGTGGTGGACTCAGTGATGTGAGTAGAGCTTTGGTTTGTCTCTTTATATCTCCATTACTGTGGAGTTGGCAAAATAAAGTTGAGCTAATATAATTTCCCAAGCTTGAAATGATTAAGTATACATCAACGTGATTAAGTTTGCCATTATAAGGAGGTGTTCCTAGCTGTAAAGTCAGATTGTTAATTTCTTGTAGACCTAATTCAGCAAGTATCTCTATCAATGTTTAAGAGGAAAGTTGGAGATTACATACAGCAGTTAGAACGTACTGTTGGTGAACTGTACTGTTTGTCCATAATGACCAAGTGATACATTGCCCGATGAGCTAAATGTTAATTAAACAAACAGAGACTTGGCTTTACAGTATTTTGTGAACAGACCAAATGCAGGGAACCATTTAGTTGGCAATTTTTTGTTGTTGAATTTACTTTTTTAAAAACAACAAAGGCAACAGTCTGAAATAAACTTTCTGCATTGATTTAACTTGTGCTTTTTAAGGACATAAAAAAATTGTCTTAGCTAGTAGATCTAACTCAAAATAACAATCGTTTTTGTCCAACAAAAAATGTTCAGTTCCGTATTGAAAAAAATATTGAGTTAGATTAAGTATAGTTAATGCACATTAATCCAGGGCCACCTCTATGGGGTGGCAAAGCCGGGCACGTATAATTACGTGATTAAATGAATCAGTAATTATTAACTCATTAACCTAGGGAACCATAGGAAAGTTTGGTTTTATTGAGTTTCTATTTTCCAAATTAACTCAAAGAATATCAGAATATCGATTTTACAACAGTCGCTGCTTAACCCAATTTCCTCTACAGTCTCATTCTGAACGTTGCATAATCCGGGAATCTGCACAAACCCGAGTCCCACCAATGAGTCCGTACCACACCAACTGAGTTGATTATTTATTTACTAACAAGCCTATATGATAATATTAGATACACATACACAAACCTACAATCTAGGCTATTGATTAGAACTTAGTACGATGAACCGGTCCCTAGCTGGCCAACACAATATGACACATGTTACACACAATGGCGATTTCAAAAGAGAGAGAAAGAGAGAGAGTACACAAGAGAAAAGTACACTTGGGTGCATTTGTCAGCTATGATTATTTTAACCCTAACCTTGCCCCGAACTGCCGCTCTTATGGGTCAGAATATAATGATGTAATAAGGTGTTGAAGGTCTCCAATGGGGGTCTCTGTGTGGACCATTTCGGCTTCTCTGATGACGCACTTCTCTGGTTACAGGGTATGTAACTCTCTGGTTGTCCTCACCATGTCAGTGTCCTTTGTCTTAGTGGTCTGTTTCCTCGCCCTTGTTCCGAAAGGGATATTTTGAGAACATCCAGCCCTGTAGCTCAGGGCTCACAGCGTAGGAATGAAAGCAGTGTAAGACATACGATTCGATGGAGAGTGGTGACCGGATTCAATTTATACAACTAACTCAGATCCAATTTAGACAACTAACTCAGATCCAATTTAGAACTAACTTCACATTTCATCTTTACAAAAACATTCTTTTTGATCTGGACATTTTCCACACAACGTACAATATGCAAACATCCAGCATATACTAGGAAAACTCTTAAAGTTACAAAGTTTTCGTTATAATGTCGTCCTTTACCTTTTAATAACATGACAAAAACAACATTCATTTTCATATTCCATCTATCGTCATTACCACCATTGTGGCTGACGAACCCTATTGTCCCAAAGTCAATTTATTGCATGTTAAATGTTCTGAGGCCGGTTCTCCATAGTGAGAGTACAAAGGAATTTTGTCTGCTGCCTTAGATTTACAATGGGTATGAGGTGTCACAACCCCCCCCTCCCATCTCCATACCTCTTGATCTCTTCCCCTCTTGTGGGTGTGAGAGATCTCTCTGTAGGATTGTGGTCTACGGTAACCTGACCCAAGGAGGCCAATCATTACATAATACACATTAATGTCAATCAATTTTATGATACATCTTACATATTGTACCTTAACAGAACATGTTCTTCACTGTAAACACAATGATTAATACACAAACACAAAGCTTCAAATGAGATCTTAAGAGAATCAGTCTAATCAATCTATTATAGCACAATCAATTTAATATGGTTAGCTATGATCTCATTCTAACCTTTCAGCTATTTAAAAAACATAGAATGGTAGATAAGATCATATATTTCCCTCTACTTCATATGTTTTTTTAGTGTTAATCAAAAACACAGGAAGGTTTGCTATGATTGAGTGCAATGAAGTGCATCTACATTTGTTCATCATCATAATTTGTTTTAAGCATGATTAACTCTCCTTGATTTAATTGAACACATTGTCACACTAGCAATCAGACAAGCCACCATGGTTACTGTGGTGACTGATATGACTATAGCAGTAATGTTCACACCACCGCCTGATGTATCAGACCCCCCAGGAGCATCAGTTGGAGAAGGAACAGGAGCTTTGGGAACAATCTTGGTCACTTGAATAATGTTGGATGTTTCAGATTTCAGGAAAGACTTGTCTTCTGCTTTTGCTGCAAAGAACAGAGTGGTGCCATTTTTGATGATTGAGAAGAGAGTGAAAGAGAGCTTTTCTGGGGAGCCTGCCTTCTTTGGTGAGAGGTTATATGTGACAAGATGAGCGGTACTAAAGTTGGATCTGAGTAGGTCCGAATCTTCACTAAAACGGATCTCATAGGCCGTTGCTGAAAAATAGAAATGGCAAGTAAATAAATGTAAATATACACCAAGACAGCACACTGATTATCTGATTGTTAGCATTTTGCACCCCTGTCAAATGAAATTTAGCGATTGGTGAAATACTGTACATGTCAGTGTTGCAGTGCTTTTTTTTCTTCATATTTTGTGAATATTAGGCCTACATTACAGATTTTATTCTAAGCAAAAAAATCTGGAAATATATCCACAACTTGTTGTTGAGATGCTCATTATTTATACATTTTTGTACCTGTGCCTTGGTCCATGTCTTCCCCAGGTGCAGTCCAGGTGAGCATCACTTTGTCCTCCTCTATCTCTGCATTCAGGTCTGTGATTTTGTTAGGGGGGAAATTTGGAGGGGGGACACCAGGTGGGAGACTGACTGAGAAGCTCTCTCCTATGGCTGTCCTGGTGAAGCTGCCCACATCAGCCTGCAGGTCGTCCTCACTGACTGGGGGCTTTGGGGGATTCATCACTACTTGTCCTGGGAAGACAAAGTCATCAAACATATGAATGCATACATATTCTTACAATCCCAACTACCAAATCATACCCGTGATCATTATAAGGCTAGTTGTTGAGAATAGGTATGGGTACTGATCCATCAAATTAAATATGTTTTGGTATATACATAATATGGTATCACAATTAAAAAAAATGTAACCTTTATTTAACTAGGCAAGTCAGTTAAGAACAAATTCTTATTTACAATGACAACAGTGGGTTAACTGCCTTGTTCAGGTGCAGAACGACAGATTTTTACCTTGTCAGCTCAGGGATTCAATCTAGCAACCTTTCGGTTACTGGCCCAACACTCCAACCACAAGGCTACCTGCCACCAGTTCATGAATGAAAAACACATCGTTTCAGATGGAAAGTACTGTACCATTAACCACATATCCAGGTATGTAAAGTGCTCCACTGTGTCTCCTGAGGGAGAATCTGGCCATGCCATCATTGTTATGTACTTTCACTTTCAAGCTGTATTTTCCTGTTGTTAGTTTAGTGAAGTAACTGGAATAGATGCCATCATATCTGAAAGCATCAGCACCTGAAAAAATAGGATTTCATCTTAAAACTTAAATAAATAATAGTTTTTGTAACACCGACACCATTTTGGTTCTAAATCATATGTATTGTGGCTCTACATCACCTGCTCCATTATCTTGCAGTTTCAGCTCATGCTTCACTCCCTTATCAGAGGTTAGTGTGGCCATCACATCTGCCAGAATCACCGGAACACCTTTCTGGTTGACCTCTGCATACACCAACATGGGTTTGCTGCCGTTGCTGGACAGTTGGCTCATGTGGGTTTTGACCATGACCGGTGATATAGCTTCACTAACAGCATGACTTGTCACAGTCATTGACATAGATTGGGCGGTTGACGCTTTATTTAGTAGACTGTATTTCCACTTTCCAGTCTACAATTGTAAATAATATCATCACCATTCAATCTAGTGAAATTGTAGTAATGCATAATATGGTCCACATTGAACAATTGAAATGGCTAAATTAGTAGCTTGTAGTAATTGGAAAAATAATACACACAACTATAATAAATATAAATCTAACTTTTGAATCTAGCTGAACACATAAAATAAACACAACCAGACAGACCTCAGCAGTTCCTTCAATATCGAGCGTCAAAGTCTTAGCAGGAGCATCATGTTTGAAATGTGATGTGTCATAGGTCCGTGTAAAGGGGCTTAAAACAAGGATGTCAGGTGGACTTCTTTCATAGATAACTAAAAAGCTTGTCTTGTTTCCAATTGTCCTGTCAATGGACACAGATCCATTAAACCAACCAATCACATTCAATCCAGTGCTCTCAAGCTGTTGGGAAAAAAGACAGATTATGTTCAAATATCTGTAAACACTTATAGTATATTATGTTTCTCATAATTCCCTGCAACTTCATCTCACCTGGATTGTCTGCTTGGTCAGATTTCCATCAGATGTTGTGTGTGAAGCAAAAATATCAACAAGGTCATTGGAATCCACACCATCAGCAGCATTGTGATATTTACCACCTACAGCAGGAAGGATGATATTTAGGTAAAACATTTGAACAAGTAAGAAGGAATTTCAGATATAATTTAGAATGCATACTTATGAAAGATACTGCTCTCTGTGTTACCTGAAATGTCTGACAATTCTTTTACAGCTATGTTTGCATTTGGCCCAAGAGTTATTGTGTGCACAGTTGCACCACTTTCTTCAACACGTATTTGACAGTTGATACTTGATTCCCCATCAGTTAGTAATATGATCTCATCTCCTCTTGCACCATCTCCATCTCCCCCAAGTACCTAATAGAAGCATCATTGATTTATTGAAATGATATATTAATGTAATTTTAATGGGTTTCTTTCTAAATGTACTATATATGTGTATTCATGTGTCAAACGTTTTTTATCCAGATTGTTGCAGCACTATGTACCAGTATTATTTTAAGTGATCATTTAAAGCAATTTGCAATCTATTATATGAACGGTGCCAAATAAATATAGATTATTGGTATTGTATTTACCTCCAGACCTTTCTCAACACCTGCACAAATGTCTGTGCCTCCACTAGCTGATAGTGGCAGACTGCCTACAAGCTTATCTCTCGACGCTGTACCATCAATCAAAGTCAATGGTTCACGAATTGTAGCCGTATGTGTAAATTGTACAATGCCAACATAAGCTTGGTCTTCAACAATCTTCTGTATGAAGAGTGTTGCCGCTTGTCTCAGGTTCAACATTCTAGAACCCTTTATAGGAAAAAAATATATTAGCAACCAGCAGGACAGTTAGACAAAAGCACAGACACACACACACGTGCCCGGGCACAAACACCAATAATACCAGGAATTTGTGTTACCGTTGTCAGATCTTGAATTGTTTTTATAAAATATGGTTTGATTTCAAAAATCAGTCCATAAAAACTTACTGCAGCCATGCTTCCTGAAACATCAAGGACAAGACAGACAACCCTTTGCCGTCGCTGCACCACAGTGAATGTGGGTAGTATACTTGGTGGTGTTGGCACAACTGCCACACCGGCATCTACAGAAAGTGAGGTAATAACTTCCTCTACACCTCTGTTACCACACATTCTGTTCTGGATGTTTGGAGCCTCAGTGTTGTGAGTTTCTTTTGTACAGAACTCTTTTACCTGTGCACACAACACAAACGCTTGTGTCATTAGTTTAAACGTATCTTCATTACAGTTAAAAATGGTAAGTTGAGCATTACAACTACATAACACATTGGGTAGATATCAAGGTAGTTGAAAGGCTGTGTATACTTATACTCACAGCACTAAGGCCTTGATTGTACATGATAGATGCAGAGGTTGTCTGTTGCTTGTCAGGATAGAATACACAGTCTTCGGTGTATAACCCAGTAACAGGGTCAGGGGTGCAGTCCTTTTGGTCACGTTTGTGGATGTACTTTCCTGTAATGTTTATGGTACATCTGAGAAAATGAACATTAACAATAAATTGATTGTACAGTAAGGGTTGACTCCAAGTCTCAATAATTTAAGAAAAATCCCTATTTAATTGTTGGTAGATGCATGTCATAGTGGAAACTGAATTAAATGCTTATAAATAGACAATGGGCTATAAAAATAAAGACAGTGACTAATCAATGTGCCTTCAGAAAGTACTCATTCCCCTTGACTTATTGCACATTTTGTTGTGTTACAGCCTGCATTCAAAATGGATTACGTTGATTTGATGAGGTGAACATGTTTTTAGAAATGTTTGCACATTTATTGAAAATGACATACAGAAATATCTAATTTACCTAAGTATTCACACCCCTGAGTCAATACATGTTAGAATCACCTTTGATAAGGATTACAGATGTGAGTCTCTAAGAGCTTTGCACACCTGGATTGTACAATATTTGCACATTATTATTTTTTTAATTCTTCAAGCTCTGTCAAATTGCTTGTTGATCATTGCTAAACAGCCATTTTCATGTCTTGCCATAGATTTTCAAACCTATTTAAGTCAAAACTGTAACTTGGGCACTCAGGAACATTCAATGTTGTCTTTGTAAGTCACTCTGGATAAGAGCGTCTGCTAAATGACGTAAATGTAATGTAAATGTATTGGTAAGCAACTCCAGTGTATATTTGACCTTGTGTTTTAGGTTATTATCCTGCTGAAAGGTGTCTGTTGGAAAGCCGACTGAGCAGGTTTTCTACTAGGATTTTGACTGTGCTTAGCACTATTCCGTTTCATTGTATCCGAAAGAAAACTCCATTGCCGATGACAAGCAAACCCATAGCATGATGCAGCCACCACCATGCTTGAAAATATGAATAGTGGTACTCAGTGATATGTTGTGTATGATTTTCCCCAATCATAACACTTTGTATTCAGGACATAAAGTTAATTTCTTTACCACATGTTTTATTTACTGGGTAAAACACCAATGTTTCGGCATCACTGTACCGTCTTCAGGCCAACAGTTTACTTGCTGTTAGTCAGCACATCTACTGTTTTTGGTGTGCGCCAGCTCATGCTTTTCACTGGACATAACAGACAATGCAAATGGACAGGTAGAGTTTAACTGGTACCTTTGCCATGTTCCGCAAACAATACGGAATCTATTGAAAATGTGTTTGATTGAAATGTTTTTTTTCAAAAGCAACTTTTTAAACTCCTTGTTTTAAGGACAAATTATGACACTTAAAGGTGAATTCCAACCCTTTTCAACCCATATTCATTATCTCCAGCACCATACAAGTTTCTACATATAAATAGAGCATTTCTATGTTTGTGCTGAAAAAGATGAGAAGGTCCTAAAAAAGTGCAATTTGATGTTGCCATCAAAAGTAAAACCAGTTATTTTCCTGCTCCCCGCATCACAGTGTATCTCGTAGTCTTTGAAATTAAATGTTTTTTTCACTACAGAATGTAGAAATGCGCCATGTTGGAATTGCCCTTTAATGGATACAATATGTATAAATGATAAAGATTACCTTGTTGCCTCGATTATGGAACCTGACAAGTAGAAGGGTTTTTCTTCATTATATTCATCAAAAACTCCCCATCTTAGATGTGCCCATTCATGGACAAAAACCTTACCTGGAAGTGAGTTTTAGAAGGAAAATTCAACAAATAGGATTTCTGTATTGGGTCTTGCACAGTAACAGGAGATAGAGTTTACGGCAGGTGACTCTAACCTCTGGGTCCATAGTATTTAGAGACATCATCATTCAGCATGAAGTCAGGAGTCAAATGAATGTACTGGCCCTCAGATCCACATTCACCATACTGCAGAGTGTAAGGCTGATCTCCATGTAATTTATTTGGCTCATCAATTATTATATTGGCCTATAACAGATACAATGCAAATTATTAACAATATATCTAGATTTACCATAATACTTCAAAGTGTTTGTAATTACTATAAAAAGCTTATACTTCAGAATTTTGCAAAGATGATACCATGCCAATTTACATTCTGACTACCTGGTCATATGAGTTATATATTGATGTTTTTGGACAAACGTCCAATTTTGTCAAATTTTCCCCTTAACTATAACAGTTTAATGTATGTCTTCCTTGTTGTATTTTAACAATTACGGTTAAGATTACTATTACAGTTGCCTGAACATAGCCTTTAGCCGTGGTATATTGGCCATATACCACAAACCCCCGAAGTGCCTTATTGCTATTATATACTAGTTACCAACGTAATTAGAGCAATAAAAATACATGTTTTGTCATACCCATGGTATAGGGTCTAATATACCACAGCTGTCAGCCAATCAGCATTCAGGGCTCGACCACCCAGTTTATAACTGGAAATCTACACTACATGGTCAAAAGTATGTGGACGAACTGACTTATTGAAAAGATGGCATCCTATGACGGTGCCACACTGAAAGTCATTGAGCTCTTCAGTAAGGCCATTCTGCTGCGAATGTTTGTCTATGGAGATTGCATTTCTGTGTGCTCGATTTTATACACCTGTCAGCAACGGGTGTGGCTGAAAGACCTGAATCCACTAATTTGAAGGGGTGTCCACATACTTTTGTAGTGTGTAGAGTATCTTCCAATGACTTAATGATTTAAATAATTGTAATGATGAGGAATCAAAAGCTAATAGAATGTCAGTCAGGATCGTTCTCTGTCATTGGTGGTAATGATGACTTCAACTGAGCACAAAGGACTCCAACATCATTTGCATGTTTTAGATTCTCTCAGTACCTTATCGTAGACCTCCGTCTTTGCTTTGGAGTAATTTCCTTTATTCCAATTAGGTGGCACTAATATTGCGACTTCCTTGAAATATAAATGTTTCTTTGTTGCATTGAGTAGATGTCTGGATGCTTCTTTAATCATTTCCTGAAGTAACAAATTAAATAGAATAAAACAAAAGCTGTGGTGTCTAATTTAATGTTTTGGTTTACTTTCATTATTAGTAAAACAATCACAGCATGCCTGTCCTATGGTTAGATACAGCATTTGAATTTCAACATCAAAAACAGCAATATCCTACATTCAACATTACATTCAATAACATTCACAATATCCTAAAATATATATTACCTGTTGAGTGGGGAAATAATGTTTTTTGTCATTAATTTATTACCTCGATTTGTGTGATGAGCACTGGGTCCTCAGGTACCACTGGGTTAATAGCAATCAGAATGTCAGTGTATCCATTTCCAGTCAGCTTGATCCCAAATGTAGATCCTGACAGGTAAACCAGCAGCAACACTGCCGCTGCTTTAGAGGCCATGGTGGTGGACTCAGTGATGTGCGGGAAGGATCTGTGATCTGCCAGTTATATTAGCAGAGATAGCAGAGGGTGGAAATAAACAGAGAATTGCCCCATAATTATGTAAATCAGATGTAATTAAGTCAGATGCCCTTATCACATGCCCAGTGTTTTCGAGAAGCCACAAGTGCTGATTCACCTAGAACTGTATTTCAGGGAAGGGTGGTAGTGTTAGGGAAGAAAAAAATAAAACAATATATATATATATATATATATACACACTACCATTCAAAAGTTTGGGGTCACTTAGAAATGTCCTTATTTTTTTAAAGAAAAGCACTTTTTTTGTCCATTAAAATAACATCAAATTGATCAGAAATACAGTGTAGACATTGTCAATGTTGTAAATGACTATTGTAGCTGGAAACTGATGTTATTTTATGGAATATCTACATAGGTGTACAGAGGCCCATTATCAGCAACCATTACTCCTGTATTCCAATGCCACATTGTGTTAGCTAATCCAAGTTTAGCATTTTAAAAGGCTAATTGATCATTAGAAAACTCTTTTGCAATTATGTTACCACAGCTGACAACTGTTGTTCTTATTAAAGAAGCAATAAAACTGTCCTTCTTTAGACTAGTTGAGTATCTGCAGAATCAGCATTTATGGGTTCGATTACAGGCTCAAAATGGCCAGAAACAAAGACCTTTCTTCTGAAACTCGTCAGTCTATTCTTGTTCTGAGAAATTAAGGATATTCTATGTGAGAAATTGCCAAGAAACTGAAGATCTCGTACAACGCTGTCTACTACCCCCGTCACAGAACAGCGCAAACTGGCTCTAACCAGAATAGAAAGAGGAGTGGGAGGCCCCGGTGCACAACTGAGCAAAAGGACAAGTACATTAGAGTGTCTAGTTTGAGAAACAGACGCCTCACAAGTCCTCAACTGGCAGCTTCATTAAATAGTACCCGCAAAACACCAGTCCCAACGTCAACAGTGAAGAGGCAACATAGAAGACACTGGCCTTCTATGCAGAGTTGCAAAGAAAAAGCCATATCCTAGACTGGCCAATAAAAAGAAAAGATTAAGATAGGCAAAAGAACACAGACACTGGACAGAGGAAGATTGGAAAAAAGTGTCATGGACAGACGAATTTAAGTTTGAGGTGTTCGGATCACAAAGAAGAACATTCGTGAGACGCAGAAAAAATTAAAAGATGCTGGAGGAGTGCTTGACGCACACCTGGTAATCATTATGATTCACACCTGAACTCCATTACCTTCATCATTTCCTCCCCTTTATATGTCACTCTCCCATATTCACTCACCAGTTGGTACTGTTCTTGTGTATCGGCGTTCTGCCTATGTTAGTATCGTGTTCTTAGTTTTGTTGTTTTATTAAAACGTTTCACCTGCACCTGCTTCCGACTCACCGCCCCATCATTACAGAATCCAAGTTTCTTTATAGTCATAGAATATACTATATTTGTCTGGGAAACCTGAGACAGTGATAGTGATAGTGACAGTAGTTCATATAAAACCATGATTCTTGTAAGTAACAAAGAAGTATGATATTGCATTCTGTTATGCATGTTCACAACACTGCTCTGTATTGGTATCTGACCTCTGTTCCATCATGATTCTATGATTATAGACACTTTTTCATTGTTTATCTCTGAGCACAGAAGCAGGGATGCTGCATATCACATCAAGTTGATGAGGCAGTTTTAAAGGGAAAATCTGGGATTCGAAAAACAACAAGCGGTCAACCAGCTGCTTGTTTTGGTAAAAAGCTGAGGGATGGGACTAGAGAAATTTGATCAAATCTCAAATTAATAGACAAAGCTCTGAATAACCATGTTTTGAAGCTAAAGTGTTTTACATTTTTAACAAACAATGAAGTTGAACTAAGCTCATAACTGATAAGTTATATTATTCAAGAATTAATGGATAAAGGTAATTAATTGAAAAGTAAAAAAATTTATGTACCAATCTTGGGCTGTCCCTTTAAAACCTGCTGTTTTCTGTGTAATGGTACTCTCACGTCCTGACCAGTAAAGGGGTTGTTTGTTATTGTAGTTTGGTCAGGGCGTGGCAGGGGGTGTTTGTTTAGAGTGTTTCGTTTTTTTGGTTCATGTTCTATGTTAGTGTATTTCTATGTTCGTTCTAGTTAGTCTATTTCTATGCTTAGTTTATTGGTTTGACCTTCAATTGGAGGCAGCTGTTTCTCGTTGCCTTTAATTGAAGGTCCTATTTAATAGGGGTGTTTTGTCTACGGGATTTGTGGGTAGTTGTTCCATGTGTAGCTGTATGTCTCACAGGACTGTTTTTTTTGTCGTTGTTGTTTTGATTAAGTGTTTTGTTTCGTTTTCTTCTCAATAAACAAGAAGATGAGCATACACATTCCCGCTGCGCCTTGGTCTAATCAGTACGACGAACGTTACAGAATACCCACCCCCTCCCCAACAGACGAAGCAGCGGGCCCAGGAGGAGCAAGGATCCTGGGCCAGGGAGAGAAGGGAGTGGAGGACATCATGGACATGGGAGGAGGTAATGGCAGGGGACAAGACCCTGCCATGGAAACAGGTGGAGACAGCGAGGGAGGAACGGCGACAGTATGAAGAGCGTGCCCAACAACGGAAGCACGAGAGGCACCCCCAATAAAAAAAATTGGGGGGCACACGGGTAGTTTGGCCGGGCCAAGGGTAAGCCCTAAGTCAACTCCCCGTGCTTATTATGGGGAGCAGCGGATCAGAAGAGCGCCGGTCTATGCGGAAGTGCGCACGATCTCGCCCATGCGCACGCACAGTCCGGTGCGAGCGATTCCAGCCTCTCGCAAGTGCCGTGCTAGAGTGAGTATCCAGCCAGGTAGGAGTATGCCTGCGCAGCACATCTGGCCACCAGTACATCTCCTAGGCCCAGGCTACCCTACGCCTGTTCTACTCACGGCAGCCATCAGGCTTCTGCACAGCCCAGTTCGCCCTGTGCCAGCACTCCGCCCGTGCAGGGCTACTGTTACCACCCAGCCAGGACGGGTTGTGCAGGCTGTGCACTCCAGATCTCCAGTGTGTGTTCATGGCCCGGTGTATCCAGTTCCTGCTCCTCGCACTAGCCTTGAGGTGCGTGTCTCCAGTCTGGTACCTCCAGTACCAGCCCCACGCACTAGGCCTGTAGTGCGCCTGTCCAGTCCAGAGCTTCCGGCGACAGTTCCCCGTCCAGAGCTTCCGGCGACAGTTCCCCGTCCAGAGCTTCCGGCGACAGTTGCTGTCCAGAGCTTCCGGCGACAGTTGCCCGTCCAGAGCTTCCGGCGACAATTCCCCATCCAGAGCTTCCGGCGACAGTTGCCCATCCAGAGCTTCCGGCGACAGTTCCCCGTCCAGAGCTTTCGGCGACAGTTCCCCGTCCAGTGCTTCCAGCGACGTCCTACAGTCCGGAGCCTGCAGAGACGGCCCACAGTCCGGAGCCTGCAGAGACGGCCCACAGTCCGGAGCCTGCAGAGACGGCCCACAGTCCGGAGCCTGCAGAGACAGTCCACAGTCCGGAACCGGCGCAGCCAGAGTCGCCCTCCAGTCCGGAACCGGCGCAGCCAGAGTCGCCCTCCAGTCCGGAACCGGCGCACCAGAGTCGCCCTCCAGTCCGGAACCGGCGCAGCCAGAGTCGCCCTCCAGTGCGGAACCGGCGCAGCCAGAGTCGCCCTCCAGTCCGGAACCGGCGCAGCCAGAGTCGCCCTCCAGTCCGGAACCGGCGCAGCCAGAGTCGCCCTCCAGTCCGGAACCGGCGCAGCCAGAATCGCCCTCCAGTCCGGAACCGGCGCAGCCAGAGTCGCCCTCCAGTCCGGAACCGGCGCAGCCAGAGTCGCCCTCCAGTCCGGAGCTCCCAGAGTCGCCCTCCAGTCCGGAGCTCCCAGAGTCGCCCTCCAGTCCGGAGCTCCCAGAGTCGCGCATCAGCCCGAGGTCTCCAGCGACGCGCATCAGCCCTGAGCCTTCAGCGGGGGTGGACAGGTTAGGTTGGGGACTAAGGCCAGCGCCAGAGCTACCTCCATAGTAGGAGGATGGGGGAGGGGGGGTGTAGCACAAGAACCGTCGGTGACGGTGGCCACCCTCCCTTCCCTCCCTTTAGTTTGGGATTATTTTGGGGGGGTTTATTTTTATGTTTTTTCTGTTTAAGGTGCTTCCGGGGTCTGCACCTTTGGGGGGGGGGGGGGTACTGTCACATCCTGACCAGTAAAGGGGTTGTTTGTTATTGTATTTTGGTCAGGGCGTGGCAGGGGATGTTTGTTTAGAGTGTTTTTTGGTTCATGTTCTATGTTAGTGTATTTCTATGTACATTCTAGTTAGTCTATTTCTATGCTTAGTTTATTGGTTTGACCTTCAATTGGAGGCAACTGTTTCTCATTGCCTCTAATTGAAAGTCCTATTTAATAGGGGTGTTTTGTCTATGGGATTTGTGGGTAGTTGTTCCATGTGTATGTCTCACAGGACAGTTTTTTCGTCATTGTTTTGATTAAGTGGTTTGTTTCGTTTTCTTCTCAATAAACCAGAAGATGAGGACATTCCCGCTGTGCCTTGGTCTAATCAGTACGACGAACGTGACAGGTACCCACAACTTTCAGCTTGAACTCTGCCAGGAAGTCCACTAGACAAACATTGTTACATGTTTATTGTTCCAGTAAATGTACTTATCTTTTATTATTCTGACAAGGTCCATCAGCAAGGAATTTCCCTTTCACCGTAATGATCATTATGTCATTCTAGATGAGACTGTGAGATTGTTGCTGATGACTGGGATGATTGCAGGAACAGATTTTCAGGAAAAGAACAAGACACCCTCTTTTTGACTGATAACGGATATAAGGCCATGTACGTCATAGGCCTATCTGGCTTATATGATTATGATGGTCATAATGCTTCTTGACAGTGTCATAAAGTGTATTTTCTTTGTGCAAGTAAAGTGACACATGATGGTCATAATGCTTCTTGACAGTGTCATAATGTGTATTTTCACTTAGTCCAGGTAAGGGTATGTTCGTAAATTCAATCTGGAGTGCCAGAGTGCGCTCAGAGTGCGCTCAGGGCGTTCATAAAATCAGAACATTGTTAGATTGTCCATTCCTATATTCAGAGCAATTTGCTCTCAGTGCGTTCAGAGCACACACTGGACGCTCTGGCCAAGGAGTAGGGTTGATCCGAGTGTTCTGACTTCACAACGGCAGTCAAGCACTCAAGCTAACGTTGGATAGCTTGCAAGCTACTTCCAGACACAAATGAAAGAACACCTCACTCTGAGCATTTTAGCAGAGCTGGTTAGGCTGTTTTCATGTTATTTAGAGAATTGGTGAGTGTAACTGTGCTGCTGGCAACAATTGAATTACGCTTTTTTTGCCGATGTTTAATAACACTGGCCATATTCAACTGGTGTTGAGTGTTTATAAATTCCTCAGTAATTCTGCACTCTGGCACACTCAGATGAGAGTGCTCTAAAATTGGAGTAGATAGCCAGAGTGAATTTACGAACGCATCCTAAAGTGACCCAGAATATTGTAGTTCTATTTAACCTATATTTAATTAGGCAAGTCAGTTAAGAATGTAACGGTCTTCGTCGTCCTCGGATGAAGGGGAAGAGAAATCAGACCAAAATGCAGTGTGGTAAGTGTCCGTCATTTTAATGTACAACTGAACACTAAAGCAACAAGCAAAACAAAAGAACAACCGAACAGTTCCGTCAGGTGCAAAACACTAAACAGAAAATATCTACCCACAAAACCCAAAGGAAAAACAGGCTGCCTAAGTATGACTCCCAATCAGCAACAACGATATGCAGCTGTTCCTGATTGAGAGTCATACCCGGCCGAAACAAAGAAATCCCAAACATAGAAACACGGACATAGAATGCCCACCCAAATCACACCCTGACCAAACCTAAATAGAGACATAAAAAGGCTCTCTCAGGTCAGGGCGTGACAGTACCCCCCCCCCCCCCCCCCGCCCAAAGGTGCAGCTGGCGGGCGACTCTGGCGGCTCCGGACAGGCGGGCGACTCTGGCGGCTCCGGACAGGCGGGCGACTCTGGCGGCTCCGGACAGGCGGGCGGCTCTGGCGGCTCCGGACTGGCGGGCGGCTCTGGCGGCTCCGGACTGGCGGGCGGCTGTGGCGGCTCCGGACTGGCTCTGGGCGCAGGCACAGGATTCACCAGGCTGGGGAGACATGCAGGAGGCCTGGTTCTGGGCGCAGGCACAGGACTCACCAGGCTGGGGAGACATGCAGGAGACCTGGTTCTGGGTGCAGGCACAGGACTCACCAGGCTGGGGAGACATGCAGGAGGCCTGGCTCTGGGAGCAGGCACAGGCTTCACCAGGCTGGGGAGACATGCAGGAAGCCTGGCTCTGGGCACAGGCACAGGACTCACCAGGCTGGGGAGACATGCAGGAGGCCTGGTTCTGGGCGCAGGCACCTGCACAAATGTTTGTGCCTCCACTACCTGATGATGGCAGATGTGATACAAGCTGCAAAACATTTTTGGTACCCTTTCCCAGATCTGTGCCTTGACACAATCCTGTCTCGGAGCTCCACGAATAATTAATTTGACCTCTTGGCTTGGTTTTTACTCTGACATGCACTGTCAACTGTGGGACCTTATATAGACAAGTGTTTGCCTTTCCAAATCATGTCCAGTCAATTGAATTTACCCCAGGTGGACTCCAATAAAGTTGTAGAAACATCTCAAGGATGGTCAATGGAAACAGGATGCACCTGAGCTTAATTTCGAGTCTCATAGCAAAGGGTCTGAATACTTATGTAAATAAGGTATTGAACTTGTTATTTTTTACAAATAATTTGACTATGTTATTCTGCACAATAAACAAACAGTCTTGAACACTGGAATCTCAAAGCAACAAAAAGCACACACTAAAACCTGTAAACTTTTAAAAACTCAGTACTGCATTTAAAATGTATTGATTGGTTTGATAAAATAACCTACACTACATGACCAAAATCATGGGCATTAATATGGAGTTGGTCCCCATTTTGCTGCTATAACAGCCTCCAATCTTCTGGGAAGGCTTTCCACTAGATGTTGCAACATTGCTGCAGGGACTTGCTTCCATTCAGCCACAAGAGCATTAGTGCAGGCGATTAGGCCTGGCTCGCAGCCGGCGTTACAATTCATCCCGAAGGTGTTCGATGGGGTTGAGGACAGGGCTCTGTGCAGGCCAGTCAAGTTTTTCCACACCAATATCGACAAACCATGTCTGTATGGACCTTGCTTTGTTCACGGGGGCATTATCATGGTGAAACATGAAAGGGCCTTCCCAAAACTGTTGCCACAATGTTGGAAACACAGAATAATCAAAAATGTAATTGTATGCTGTAGCGTTAAGATTTCCATTCACTGGAACTAAGGGTGGCATGCCCTGATCTGCTTCACCTGTCCTTGTGATTGTCTCCACCCCCCTCCAGGTGTTGCCCATCTTACCTATTATCCCCTGTGTATTTATACCTGTGTTCTCTGCTTGTCTGTTGCCAGTTCGTCTTGTTTGTCAAGTCAACCAGCGTTTCCTGCTTTTCCAGTGTCTCCTTTTCTTGCCCTCCTGGTTTTGACCCTTGCCTGTCCTGACTCTGAGCCCGCCTGCCTGGCCACTCTGCCTGCCCCTGACCCTGAGCCTGCCTGCCGACCTATACCCTTGCCCCACCTCTGGATTACCGACCTCTGCCTGACCTGACCCTGAGCCTGCCTGCCGTCTTGTACCTTTGCCCCACCAGTCTGGATTATCGACCCCTGCCTGCCTTGACCTGTCGTTTGCCTGCCCCTGTTGCTGTAATAAACTTTGTTACTTCAACACAGTCTGCACTTGGGTCTTACCTGAAACGTGGTAAAGGGGCCAAGCCCGAACCATGAAAAACAGTCTCTGACCATTATTCCTCCTCCACCAAACTTTACAGTTGGCACTATGCATTGGGGCAGGTTGCATTCTCCTGGCATCCGCCAAACCCAGATTCGTCCGTCGGACTGCCAGATGGTGAAGCATGATTCATCCCTCCAAAAAATGCATTTCCACTGCTCCAGAGTCCAATGGAGCGAGCTTTACACCACTCCAGCCGACGCTTGGTATTGAGCATAGTGATATTAGGCTTGTGTGCGGCTGCTCGGACATTGAAAGTCACTGAGCTCTTCAGTAAGGCCATTCTACTGTCAATGATTGTCTATGGAGATTGCATGGCTGTGTGGTCGATGTTATACACCTGTCAGCAATGGGTGTGGCTGAAATAGACAAATCCATTAATTTAAACAGGTGTCCACATACTTTTGTATATATAGTGGGTATATCTTGCGATGCCGCCTTTGCCTGTTTACGTCCCGTTCCTTTACACTGTCTGGGGGTCCGACGACTTATGCCTCTCTTTCAGTCCAATACCGATTTTCAGCTGCATCTGAGGAGTCAGTGTGGTGTGTTAGAAATGGTTATATGCATCAAAATCCTTCAGAAAATTGTAAGTTGCAGAACTATGTTACAGTCACTCCATGTCTTCATGGGACTACTCGGCTTCAAAATCTGCCATGTTCCACTCTCCATCTCTGTACCTTAATCTCAGCTGACTGACCAGCAGACAGTACACAGGTGTTGTGCGGACTGTTCTTACTGAGACATGACAAAGATAAAACATTAAATTAAGTTCATGCAGGATATTCACTGCACTATTTCATTTAAAGAAATCTTATTTTTTTATTTATTTCACCTTTATTTAACCAGGGAGGCCAGTTGAAAACAAGTTCTCATTTACAACTGCAACCTGGCCAAGATAAAGTAAAGCAGTGCTACAAAAACTACACAGAGTTACACATGGGATAAACAAACGTACAGTCAATAACATAATAGAAAAATCTATGTACCGTATGTGCAAATGTAGTAAGATTAGGGAGGTAAGGCAATAAATAGGCCATAGTGGCAAAATAATTACAATTTAGCATTAACACTGGAGTGATAGATCTGCAGATGATGATGTGCAAGTAGAGATCTTGGGGTGCAAATGAGAAGAAAATAAATAACAATATGGGGATGAGGCAGTTGGGTGGGCTATTTACAGATGGGCTGTGTACAGGTGCAGTGATTGGTAAGCTGCTCTGACAGCTGATGCTTAAAGTTAGTGAGGGAGATATAAGTCTCCAGCTTCAGTGATTTTTGCAATTCGTTACAGTCATTGGCAGCAGAGAACTGGAAGGAATGGTCGGCCAAAGAGGTGTTGTCTTTGGGGATACCAGTGAAATATACCTGCTGGAGCGCGTGCTACGAGTGGGTGTTGCTATGGTGACCAGTGAGCTGAGATAAGGCAGGGCTTTACCTACCAAAGACTTATAAATGCCCTGTAGCCAGTGGGTTTGGCAACAAATATGTAGCGATTTAGTCAAAGAAAATAATGACTAAAATACAGTGCCCTCCATAATTATTGGGACAGTGAAGCATTTTTTTATTATTTTGGCTCTGTACTCCAGCACATTGTATTTTAAATCATATAATGACTATGAGGTTAAAGTGCAGACTGTCAGCTTTCATTTGAGGGTATTTTCATCCATATCAGGTTAACTGTTTTTTTGTACAAAGTCCTCACATTTTAGGGGACCAAAAGAATTGGGACAAATTCAATTACATGTGTATTAAAGTAATCACTTACATGAGTATTTGGTCCCATATTCCTAGCATGCAATGATTACACCAAGCTTGTGACACTACAGACTTGTTGGGCACAAAACCAAAACAAACAGCAAATGCATCCAACAAGTTTGTAAATCAAATCACAAGCTTGATGTAAACACAGCTGTGAAACTTAATTTTTTCTCCCCCCTGGAGAAAAAAAATAATCACTGCACCCCCACCCTCAAACTACTTCCCGTGGCTATGGGACCTTCTATTCAACAGTGTTACTGACTGTATCAACTTCTGTGTGGACAATGTTGTTCCACAGAGAGCAGTGAAGTGCCCCCCCCAAAAAAAAACATTAATAGCACACTCAATATGAAAAAATAAGCATTCCTGAGGGGTGACATGGTCAATGTGAAAGGGATACAGAAGGAATAAAAACAAATTACCTGGGCTGGTAAGAGGGACAACAAGAACAAGATGGAGGAACAGTTTGCTCGCAACAACATCAGGGAGGTGTGAGGGAACTGTGGAGGCACCAGCTAATGAGCTCAGTCAGATCTTCGCACGCTTTGACAACTGCGATTTCTCCACAGAAAGACAAGAGGTCTATTGAGAGGTTAAAGGAACAGAGTCTTGAACAAGTCATGCTATTACTCTGACCTAAGGCTTGATTCAAAAATGTGGTCAGAGGCTCCATATGGAGGGTGTGCAGAGGCATGTAGAGGCCAAGTAGAGCTTTGTACCGCATCGCCATGCACCTCCCACATTTTGTAACAATGCAGAGGGCTCTGTATTGCTCCGCATTGACATGATTGGTTGACGGTAGGTGGGGGCAGAACATCCTGTGTAAACACAAACTCACTGCCTTGATATCAGCTCTGCACTGCTCCGCGAAGTGCAAGAGGTAAGAATGCCCTAACGTCTGCTGAGGCAACTCACTGTAAATGCTGCATGGCCAATAATTGAGATCAGGTTCATCCCGTTTCATTGATTATCCTTGAAATGTTTCTACAACTTCATTGGAGTCCACCTGCAGTACATTCAATTGATTGGACATGATTTGGAAAGGCACACACCTGTCTATATAACGTCCCACAGTTGACAGTGCATGTCAGAGCAAAAACCAAGCCATGAGGACGAAGAAATTATCCATAGAGCTCTGAGACAGCATTGTATCGGGGGAACACAGATCTGGGGAAGGGTACCAAAAAATATCTGCAGCATTGAAGGCCCCCGAGAACACAGTGGCCTCCATCATTCTAAAATAGAAGAAGTTTGGAACCACCAAGACTCTTCCTAGATCTGGCTGCCCGGTCAAACTGAGCAATCGGGGGAGAAGGGCCTTGGTCAGGGAGGTGACCAAGAACCCGATGGTCACTCTGACAGAGCTCCAGTTCCTCTGTGGAGATGGGAGAACCTTCCAGAAGAACAACCATCTCTGCAGCACTCCACCAATCAGGCCTTTATGATAGAGTGGTCAGACGGAAGCCACTCCTCAGTAAAAGGCACATGACAGGACTCTCAGACCATTAGAAACAAGATTCTCTGGTCTGATGAAACCAAGATTCAACTCTCTTTTAGTCAGGATCGAGGGAAAGACAAACAGAGCAAAGTACAGAGAGATCCTTGATGAAAACCTGCTCCAGAGCGCTCAGGGCCTCAGGACTGGGGAGAAGGTTCCCCTTCCAACAGGACAACGACCGTAAGCACACAGCCAAGACAACGCAGGATTGGCTTCGGGTCAAGTCTCTGAATGTCCTTGAGTGGCCCAGATAGAGCCAGAACAAGAACCCGATCAAACATCTCTGGAGAGACGTGAATATAGCTGTGCAGCGACACTCCCCATCCAACCTGACATAGCTTGAGCGGGTCTGCAGAGAAGAATGGGAGAAACTCCCCAAAAACAGGTGTGCCAAGCTTGTAGGTTCATACCCAAGAGGAGTCATGGCTGTAGTCGCTGCCAAAGGTGTTTCAACAAAGTACTGAGTAAAGGGTGTAAAAACTTATGTAAATGTAATATAATTAAACTCTGTAACTGTTTTAAAGTCACCATTGGCCTTGTGGTGAAATCCCTGAGCGGTTTCCTACCTCTCTGGCAACTGAGTTAGGAAGGACCCCTTTATCTTTGTAGTGACTGGGTGTATTGATACACCGTCCAAAGTGTAATTAATAACTTCACCATGCTCAAAGGGATATTCATTGTCTGCTTTTTTATTTTTTATACCCATCTACTAATAGTTGCCCTTCTTTGTGAGGCATTGGGAAACCTCCCTGGTCTTTGTGGTTGAATCTGTGTTTGAAATTCACTGCTTGAATGAGTGTGGGGCACAGTGACGAGGTAGCAGTGGTGGGAAAAGTACCCAGTTGTCATGCTATTTGAAATGTACTTCAAAAGTTAAAGTTTGAATTGAAGTTTGATACTGGATCCTTAATTGATGATTGTATAAATAAAGACTCCATTAACTTTATAGTCTATCATTCTTATTAAAACGTTTTTTAAATGGATGAACTAGGTTATAGGCCTAATAAATATGTTTGGGGTCAATTGCCTGCTGAGCTGAACTGGGGTGTGATATGAATACATTAGACAAGGTATTAGGGGCTATTAGCATGTATAAAGATCCATGACTTTCAAGAGCTGACTAATTAAGACTGGTCAAACTCTGTTTTTAATTCTGACTTCTCAATACTGAGTTTCTACTTCTTATCCTTAAAGATATTCTGACTTACATGTACAGACTCGGAAACAGGCCATTTTACACAGTGTTAGGTACTGGGCAATTTCACCGTCATTTATTTGGCTCATAATTCAAGCCAACCTTTATTCACCCAGGTGAGTGTTTCAGAGAACAGACTAAATAATGTCTCACCTCTGTTTACATCATCTGACCACTAGAGAGCAGCATGACTTTAGGAGTCAAGTAAAATAGATCGCTGGGGATTCTTGAACATCCACTGTATGTATTCAACATGATCTCAACATTATCTCAATGTAAAGCTATATTTCACAAATCATATATTGACTGGAACAAGGCATTTGAGTAATTTGCCCAAATGTTTTCTATTACTTTTGACTAAACCACAACATACGTATGTGCATAGAATTCATTTGGCTTGATTATCAGACCTCATTTACGTAACAAGACTGAACGAGTTCAGGCCATACTGTCACTCGCGCCACACCACTTATCTAAATCAATGGGAAAGTGAGTCTGAAGAAAAGCCATATAGTTCCTGTCTGGTGAATACAGTTCCTGTCTGGTGAACTACCACTGCCCCCACACGGAGGTTAAACAGCAGGTAGAGGCAGGCATACAAGGATCTATGCCTGATCTACAGTTCAACTACGTGTAACCTGCCCACTAATCTCTCTCTCCTCACAGCAGAACACCGGCTGCCACGGAGAACACCGGCTGCACCATGGTGCTTGCCTACGGAGCTGCGAGGGGAACGGCACCTCCGTACCTTCAGGCTCTGATCAGGCCCTACACCCAAACAAGGGCACTGCGTTCATCCACCTCTGGCCTGCTCGCCTCCCTACCTCTGAGGAAGCACAGTTCCCGCTCAGCCCAGTCAAAACTGTTCGCCGCTCTGGCACCCCAATGGTGGAACAAGCTCCCCCACGATGCCAGGACAGCGGAGTCAATCACCACCTTCCGGAGACACCTGAAACCCCACCTCTTTAAGGAATACCTGGGATAGGATAAAGTAATCCTTCTAACCCCCCCCCCCCTTAAAAGATTTAGATGCACTATTGTAAAGTGGTTGTTCTACTGGATATTATAGGTGAATGCACCAATTTGTAAGTCGCTCTGGATAAGAGCGTCTGCTAAATGACTTAAATGTAATGTAAATGTAAGGAGAGGACCCAGCCCAGATCAACCCAACCCAACAAGCATAGACCACAGAGAGACCCTGTGACTCTACAGTACGCTGGTAATGGCACTGTGTCAGCCTGTGACATCTGAAAGGGCTGCATCCGCAGAGATGATACTATATGTGATATACCCAGCTCCGACGGGGAGGATTCTCTTTCCCCTGAGCTCTCAGAGTGCATGGGGTAAAACAGGAGCCTTCTGGCTTAGGAACAGTTATAACAAGGAACTCTACATACATTTGAATATAAAATCATCTTATTATGGTGTGGTTGTGTGTGCTAGTATTTGATGTTTGTGCACGCTCATGTGTACATGTGTGACGATACACACATTTATTTGCGTACACTTAGAAAAAAAAAATGCTATCTAGAACCTAAAAGGGTTCTTTGGCAGTCCCCATAGGATAACCCTTTGAAGAACCCTATTAGGTTCCAGGTAGAACCATTTTGGGTTCCATGTAGAACACTTTCCACAGAGGGTTCTACATGGAATGCAAAAGCAGCAGGCAGGAAAGTGTCATGGCGGAGGAGGCCTTTCGCCCTCATTTTCTCTGGAGCCTGCCCATGAAGTGAGACATTCCTTATAGAGGTGCAAAACCACACCTCGCTAAGTCTCTGTTTAATTTAGCTATGCATAATCTCTTGAACATCTTTGTTTTATCCATGGCTAAGGCCCAGAGCTTGGCATGAAAACGTTCAGTCATCTGCCACCAAGCTGAATACTGTAGGAGGACTTTAAGCTCCAGTGTTATTTCTCGCCTGTCAGTACTTTCATTGGAGGCAGACAGTGTCTGAGGCTCAGTTATCTCAGGCTAATGCCATTGAGATCACCTATGACCTTATGACATGCGTGATACAGCCAGATGACATTATGGAGATTCTATACAAAATGTATGCCACATGAAGATACTGAATAAACACGGCCCACAGATTATTTTATTTGGCCACCCAAGTTTTCTGAGCAATCATTTTTGGACATGAAAGACAAAAATGACCAGGAAATCAGCCCAAAGTGATTTTAATTCAGGAAATATCTTTCCAAATATTCCCACGCATAAATCTAGAGGCATATGTGATTGTATCTGTTTTTGTAAAAATACAATATCTGTTTGGGATTTTTGCGGTCTGTTTGCAGTGTACAAATTATTTACAGTACAACCATGTTCCGGCCCACCGACAATCCACTCAAGGAAAAATTGGCCCAGGGCTGAATGTAATTGGGGACCCCTGCTGTACTTGATACTTGTATCAGACAGGAAAGCTTCAGATTTTCAGATTTATAACTTTTTGATTTTGTCCCAAGATGCCTTCCAACAAACAACTTTATTCTTTCTCAGATATCGATCATTCAAGCATTCACTAATACACATAAACAACTCTGCAAAACCCAAGGAAGGCACTGCTGTCTGTTTGGTTGACAGAGTGAAGAAAAACAGACCTTGAAATACTTGTTTTATACATTTAGTATTCTTTCCTTAGGGAGGAGAGAGTCCATAGTTGGATGCACAGTGTTTTGGGGAGAGGACGAGGAGGGGTATGGGCTCTGAATACATAACATCACTGACTGACCAAGTCAACAAATACATCTAATGAGCAAATACAACCCTATAGTCAGTGATCATCAACACTTCATCTAATTCATGAATAAGTGTGTCTCTGGGTGTTTGTGGGTGGGGGAGTTTTGTAGACTCTGTTTCATTACATCATGGAGAGCATTAACTGTGGAAGTTAAATAATAGGGCCTCTGGACACCCACAGCACCAACGCTCATGTTTGTTTCATTGTTGAGGCGATTTCCTCTTCTGTTTAGTCCACACATTCCTTCATCTGTCGTTTGATCTAGAGTTCTCTCTCTCTTTCCACCTCTCATTCTTCCTTTCTCGTTTGCACTCTCTCTCTCCTTCACTGTCTCTCTCTCTCGCCCTCTAGCTTTCCTTCACTCTCCCCCTCTTCCCCCCCCTCTTCCCTTACTCTCCCTTCCTCTCTCTCTTTTCCACCCACCCTATCTCTCTCTCTCCCCTCCTTCCTTCACTCTCTTTCCCCTTCTCTTGCTCTCTCTCTCTCTCTCTTTCTCTGCTCCATATTCAGCAATGATACAGACGCGTCTGAGATGGAAATAACATGTCCTGTCACGGCAGGTCCTTTTCTTGGACAGGGGCTTCCTTCAGGCAAAGAGGAGAAAGCCGTCTGTTTGTTTAAGTTAAGAGTCAACATTCATGTTAAAGCATGTTTTGTTTATTAATACATCTCCTAGTAAACGTAGGCTACAGCCCTTTCCCCACCTATTCTTTTGATCTATTTCTCTCTCTCAAACACACACATGCACAAACATATATACACACACATTCATGAGTACACATTCCCACACACACACAAACACACACACTACCACCATGTTTGCTCTGGTCACTTAACACTTAAGGTGATTTAAAACCAGAGCGGTGACATTCTTTATCTTATTACATAAACTGGAGGCAGTATATGCTGTGCTGCCTGTTGGGGCTCGTGGCTGGAGGCCGGCATGGGATTCATCCGGGCCCACCTCAGATAAGAGTGCTGATCAAGGATCAGTTTTGAGAGACTGGATCTGATCATAAATCAGCACTCCTATTCTGAGATGCTTTGTAAATACGGCCCTAATGCATAGACTGGGCTGGGGAGCGAGTTGGCAGCAGCACCTCATCAGCAGTACTAGAGAGTGTGGGGGCTGGTGGCTACATTACCAAAAGGAAAGAATCGGGTGTACTGACTGAACAACAGAACAAGACTGTTCCTTTTTATTGAATTCAGACAGACATCCACATGTAAAAGCCTGTGGTTTTGTAGCTGTTATAACTTCATGTTTGGTTCTAGTTTGCACTTCATCTAAACCTACTTTTCAGGAAGGTGGATCCCACTTTGAGTGTCCCTTATTCAGACCAGAGAAACTAAATAGGATGTTAGGGGACTAAATTCAAGGCAATCTGTGAAACAGATTAGTCCCTGCTAAACAGAGTGAAAGGGGCCCCTCGTTCTGCACATTTCATTGAAGAATGCGTTGATCCAACTCCAGCAACATCTACATTCTGAATGCATAATTCATGCACTCCCATACAGTACTCTCTGTCTGTCAATCATCCTCTTCCAAAACAAAGAGGGTGATTTGAGAGAGGGATACTTGAGGATCAGACAGTCAGCAGCTATATATAGCCCCTTCTCAGCTGGATAGGAACTGAAGCAGAGAACAGAGAAAGAGAGCGAGAGAGACAGAGAGAACAGAGAATAGAGAGAGAGAGAGTGTAATGGATACTCAGGGAGAAAAAGGTGTAGATTCACGCGCAGAGCGTGGCAGATGTTTATTAAGCCTTTGCAGAAGTCAGGAATCATGGTCGCAGGCAACGTTCAAACACAGGTAGGCAGTCAAAAACAAACAATACCTCACAACGATACAAACAGAAAGAACTGAACTAAACAGGGAGCTGATGAGACCAGGTGAGAAATCAATGAACAAAAATGAAAGACAGGGCTACTTTCCAGAACACAAAGAAACAGGGCTACGTTCAAGAACACAAAGAAACAGGGCTACGTTCAAGAACACAAAGAAACAGGGCTACGTTCAAGATCACAAAGAAACATAACTCAAGTTTGACTAAGAAAAGAAAAGCAGAACCTTACAGAGAGAGAGAGAGATTGTCATTTTTGGCCTTGGTGTTCCTGTGTAATAGATCCTTTCCAACCGCAAGGACTGCCAGGCTGCTCTACTCTCCATATTTCCCAGTGTGTGTGTGAGAGATAAACAGAGAGAGAGTGAAGGAAAGAGGAGAGAGGGAGAGAGCGAGAGAGAGAACAGAGAGGACGAGAGAGAGAACAGAGAGAGAGAGAACAGAGAGAGAGAGAACAGAGAGAGAGAGAGAGAGAACAGAGAGGACGAGAGAGAGAACAGAGAGAGAGAGAGAGAGAGAGAGAGAGAGAGAACAGAGAGAGAACAGAGAGAGAGAACAGAGAGAGAGAGAACAGAGAGGACAAGAGAGAGAACAGAGAGAGAACAGAGAGAGAGAGAGAGAGAGAGAGAGAGAGAGAGAGAGAGAGACCACTGTGACTGACTGGCTCTCAAGAGAAGACAGGCTATGTGCAAACTTCCCACAAAATGAGGTGGAAACTGAGCTGCACTTCCAAACCTCCTGCCAAATGTATGGCCATATTAGAGAAACATATTTCTCTCAGATTTACACAGACCCACAAAGAATTTGAAAACAAATCCAATTTTGATAAACTCCCATATTTTTGGGGTGAAATACCACAGTGTGCAATCACAGCAGCAAGATTTGTGACCTGTTGACACAAGAAAAGAGCAACCGGTGAAAAACAAATACCATTGTAAATACAACCTATATTTATGTTTACTTATTTTCCTTTTTGTACTTTAACTATTTGCACATCATTACAACACTGTATATATACACTACCGTTCAAAGGTTTGGGGCCACTTAGAAGTGTCCTTGTTTTTGAAAGAAAAGCATTTTCTCGTCCATTAAAATAACATCAAATTGATCAGAAATACAGTGTAGACATTGTTAATGTTGTAAATTACTATTGTAGCTGGAAACGGCAGATTTTCTATGGAATATCTACATAGGCGTACAGAGGACCATTATCAGCAACAGTCACTCCTGTGTTCCAATGGCACGTTGTGTTAGCTAATCCAAGGCTCAAAATGGCCAGAAACAAAGAACTTTCTTCTGAAACGAGTCAGTCTACTGTTGTTCTGAGAAATGAAGGCTATTCCATGTGAGAAATTGCCAAGAAACTGAAGATCTCGTACAACGCTGTGTACTACTCCCTTCACAGAATAGCGCAAACTGGCTCTAACCAGAATAGAAAGATGAGTGTGAGGCCCCGGTGCACAACTGAGCAAGAGGACAAGAACATTAGAGTGTCTAGTTTGAGAAACAGACGCCTCACAAGTCCTCAACTGGCAGCCTCATTAAATAGTACCCACAAAACACCAGTCTCAACGTCAACAGTGAAGAGGCAACTCCGGGATGCTGGCCTTCTAGGCAGAGTTGCAAAGAAAAAGCCATATCTCAGACTGGTCATTAAAAATAGAAGATTGAGATGGGCAAAAGAACACAGACACTGTACAGCGGAAGATAAGAAAAAAAGTGTTATGGACAGACAAATCTAAGTTTGAGAAGAACATTCGTGAGACGCAGAAAAAATGAAAAGATGCTGGAGGAGTGCTTAATGCCATCTGGTCTGGGTCTGGGGGGTGCTTTGGTGGTGGTAAAGTGGGAGATTTGTTGAGAGTAAAAGGGATATTGAAGAAGGAAGGCTATCACTCCATTTTGCAACGCCATGCCATGCCCTGTGTACGGCGCTTAATTGAGCCAATTTACTCCTACAACAGGACAATGACCCAAAGCACAGCTCCAAACTATGCAAGAACTATTTAGGGAAGAAGCAGTCATCTGGTATTCTGTCTATAATGGAGTGGCCAGCACAGTCACCAGATCTGTTGTGGGAGCAGCTTGACCGTATGGCACGTAAGAAGTGCCCATCAAGGCAATCCAACTTGTGGGAGGTGCTTCAGGAAGCATGGGGTGAAATCTCTTCAGATTACCTCAGCAAATTGACAACTATAATGCCAAAGGTCTGCAAGGCTGTAATTGCTGAATGGAGGATTCTTTGTCCCAGACCTGCTGTTTTCAACTCTCTAGAGACAGCAGGAGCGGTAGAGATAATCTGAATGATCGGCTATGAAAAGCCAACTGACATTTACTCCTGAGGTGCTGACCTGTTGCACCCTCGACAACCACTGTGATTATTATTATTTGACCCTGCTGGTCGTCTATGAACTTTTGAACATCTTGGCCATGTTCTGTTATAATCTCCACCCGGAACAGCCAGAAGAGGACTGGCCACCCCTCATAGCCTGGTTTCTTCCTAAGGTCTGGCCTTTCTAGGGAGTTTTTCCTAGCCACCGTGCTTCTACACCTGCATTGCTTGCTGTTTGGGGTTTTAGGCTGGGTTTCTGTACAACACTTTGTGACATCAGCTGATGTAAGAAGGGCTTTATAAATACATTTGATTAATTTGACGAAAGCAGAGTTTGAAGGACACAATTATTATTTCAATTAAAAATCATTATTTACAACCCCAAGGACTGCCAGGCTGCTCTTCTCTCCATATTTCCCAGTGTGTGTGTGTGTGAGAGAGAGAGAAAACAGCGAGAGAGAGAGCGAGAGACAGCGAGAACAGAGAAAGAAAGAGCTAGAGAGAGAGAACAAAGAGAGAGAAAGAGAGTGAGACAGAGAGAGAAAGAGAAAGAGAGAGACAGACAGAGAAAGCGCAAGAGAGACAGAGAGAACGAGAGAGAGAGAGAGCAAGAGAGAGAGAGAGAAAGAGAGAGACAGAGAAAGAGACAGAGAGACAGAGAGAGAGAGAGACAGAGAGAGAAAGAGAGGGAGACAGAGAGAGACAGAGAGAGAGAGACAGAGAGAGAGAGACAGAGAGAGAGAGAGACAGAGAGAGACAAAGAGAGACAGAGAGAGACAAAGAGAGACAGAGAGAGAGAGAGAGAGACAGAGAGACAGAGAGAGACAGAGAGAGAGAGACAGAGAGAGAGACAGAGAGACAGAGAGAGACAGAGAGAGAGAGAGAGAGAGAGAGAGAGAGAGAGAGAGAGACAGAGAGAGACAGAGAGAGACAGAGAGAGAGAGAGACAGAGACAAGTGATGCTAAATGTCTGGGCTACACTACAGAGACAGTTGTCAGGTGTGTGCATTTAAATTAGTGAGTGGTCGAGCCAGATGGCTGTGTGTCAGAGAATTCATAGCTGGCCCCAGGTCAGCTCTCTCTCTGGCTGCAGCGCTCTGTTCTGCTTAGTCCAGGTCCAGATTGCCTGATACCAGATCAGCCAAAACATGACACTACAGGAACAGAAGCCTGTTACAGTCCTGGCTGTACCGAATTACTCTGTGTGTTTTAACACGGCTGAGTAATGCTGGTACTGTACTTCACTAGATACTGTACTGTTCACTAGATAATTTGCTGCGTCTCCTGGTGTAGGAGAAACTTCAGGTCTCAGTCAAAGTTACTCCTCACTGGAGAATGGTTCACCAGAGAGCCAGAGAGAAAGTTCAGTCTCAGAGAGAGGCTGCCTCTGTGACTAGGAGTGTCAGGAGGAGGACAGGGGGTTCATTTCACACCTCAGGGGTGAGTGAAGGGGGGGATGGTGCACAGTGCACCTGTCTGAGAAGGCGAGGGCAGACAGTCTCTGGAGTGGACACGGTCTGTAGATCAAAGGGGTAATCCCTAACCCCCCTCTTCTCCCCCGCTTCCCAACTACCCTCCCTCACTCACTCCTCTGCCTGATGACCACCGATGATCGCCTGCACTCTACGCTAACACTGAAATAACCATCAAATAACCTTAATCATTGTCAAGTGATCATCGGCCACTACAATAGTCTACTCACTCAAATCCTGAAATGCATATCTCAAAGAAATTCTTGCTTGGCACTGTAGCTCTCTCTCTCATATTTGCAACACCCTTTTGAAATATCTCTGACACTGAACACTGAAAACATGGAACATTTGATTTTCTGACTCATTAGGTGTGCTCAGTGAAGTGAACCAGCCTAAAGATTCTTTCCAGCTAAGTTCATAAACCAAACCAGCGGGTTCCAACAGCGAGGCAATCTCTGAGCAGGGGCTTAGCAAACGTCACCCTGTGGTGACGTTATTTAGAGTGAAATTAGCCAGTTAGAGGGAGAGAGGACAGAGAGAGAGAGGAAGAGAGAAGGAGGGAGGGAGGGAGGGAGGGAAAGAGTGCTAATCAAGCAGAGGGACACTGCAGACAGTGTTGTGTTTCCCAATGCAGCACAGCGTATATAACGCATCTTAGCATGTAGTTATAGGAGTGCTACTAATCACAGAGGGTATGGACACGGACACACCGCAACACAGCAAGTCTGTGTACACTGTTTCCTAATGCAATGCAGCGTATGTAATGCATCATAGCATGTAGTTATAGGAGTGTTAACGCCTGTCAGTTACACAGGCATTGCTGTTGGCAACAACAGGTGTTCTGTCTCATTGACCCCGTGTCTAACAGGAAGATGTCTTCCTGATGACCCCGTCTGTCGCTGAACAGAGTACTGCCCTGCCTGACACACTGTTATCCCATATACTGAAAGAGGATAGACTACTACTCTCGGGGATACTGGAGAGTTTGCTGTAGGGTTTATGGGTCAGGCTTTGCCCATGAATGAGAATGTATATCTATCACAGCCATGCAAAAAAAACGATAGAAACCAGGTCATCAGTTTATGTCTGCTCACAGTATTACAGAGCAGTGAAGGGTCGTTTTAGATTACCCTCTGGCTTTTGGTTACGGGAAGCTGTGTTACAGGAAGATGTAAGCTTACAGTAGGTGTCTCGCCAGCCATAGGACAAGGTCGACAGGGTTGCTGGAGGTGTTGGAGCTGGTGTATTAGATTCCACATACATTCCATGATTCAACAACAAGGTCTCTTTCTCTCTCTCTCTCTCGCTCTCTCTCTCTCTCTCTCTCTCTCTCTCTCTCTCTCTCTCTCTCTCTCTCTCTCTCTCTCTCTACAATAGATTTTTCCGCTGAAACTCTAACACGTTAAACTTGGGGAATGGTCAGAGGCGATCTATAGAACACTAAGGTCATTTTGTTTGATATTTTGTGATGTCATTAAAAATGTTATACTGTAACTTGGAAAGTATACCCACTACATGAGGTCAGGGAAACGCCCCTTTTGAGGAAAAGGTATAAATGATGGGTTAAGAAAATAACACATTGGACCAGAAAAAGCGTGAAGTGGCAGCTGCGTGTTTAAAATGGTTTGAACTTTGAATCTCAACACAAGGTGGAGACAATAAATTCACCTCCCGGACAATCACTGATACGGCTGACTAATGTCCAGTCCCTAGTTAACAAAATCGACAAGCTTTCCAAAGAGACATCCGGGATTGTAACATACTCTGTTTCACGGAGACATGGCTAGCTGTCCGACATGCTGTCGGAGTCCATACAGCCAACGGGATTTTCAATGCATCGCGCCGACAGGAACAAAGATCTTTCTGATTAACGAATCATGGTGTAAACGTAACAACATACAAGAACTCAAGTCCTTTGGTTCACCTGACCTAGAATTCCTCACAATCAAATGCTGACCATATTATCTCCCAAGGGAACTCTCCTCGGTTATCGTCACAGCCGTGTATATCCCCCGCAAGAGGATACCAAAATGGCCTTCAAGGAACTTCACTGGACTTTAAGCAAACTGGGAACCATATATCCTGAGGCTTCATTTATTGTAGCTGGGGATTTTAACAAAGCTAATCTGAGAACAAGGCTATCTAAATTCTATCAACATATTGATTTCAGTACACGAGCGAGTAACACTCAACCACTGCTACTCTAACTTCCGTGATGCATACAAGGCCCACACCCGACCTCCCTTTGGCAAATCTGACCATGACTCCATCTTGTTGCTCCCCTCCTATTGTCAGAAACTAAAACAGGAAGCGCCTGTGCTTAGATCTATCCAACGCTGGTCTGATCAATCAGATTCCACGCTTCAAGATTGCTTCGGTCACATGGATTGGGATCTGTTCCGGGTAGCTTCAGACAATAACATTGGCGTATACACTGGCTCGGTGAGCGAGTTTATAAGGAAGTGTATAGGAGATGTTGTACCCACTGTGACTATTAAAACCTTCCCTAACCAGAAACTGTGGATTGATGGCAGCATTCGCGCAAAACTGAAAGCACGTACCACCGCATTTAATCATGGCAAGGTGACTGGAAATATGGTTGAATACAAACAGTGTAGTTTTTCCCTCCATAAGGCAATCAAACAAACAAAACGTCAGTATAGAGACAAAGTGGAGTCGGAATTCAACGGCTCAAACACGAGACGTATGTGGCAGGGTCTACAGACAATCACGGATTACAAAACGAAAACCAGACATCGACGTCTTGCTCCCAGACAAATTAAACAACTTCTTTGGTTGCTTTGAGGACAAAACAGTGCCACCGACATGGCCCACTACCAAAGACTGTGGGCTCTCCTTCTCTGTGACCGACGTGAGTAAAACATTTAAACGTGTTAACCCTCGTAAGTCTGCCGGCCCAGACGGCATCCCTAGCTGCATCCTCAGAGCATGCGCAGAACAGCTGACTGGTGTGTTTACAGACATATTCAATCAATCCCTATCCCAGTCTGCTGTCCCCACATGCTTCAAGATGGCCACCATTGTTCCTGTTTCCAAGAAATCTAAGGTAACTGAACTAAATGACTATTGCGCCATAGCACTCACTTCTGTCATCATGAAGTGCTTTGATAGACTAGTCAAGGATCATATGACCTCCACCCTACCTGTTACCCTAGACCCACTCCAATTTAGTTAAATCCCCAATAGGTCCACAGACGATGCAATCGCCATCACACTGCACACTGACTTATCCCATCTGGACAAGAGGAATACCTACAGTTGACGTTGGAAGTTTACATACACCTCAGCCAAATACATTTAAACTCAGTTTTTCACAATTCCTGACATTTAATCCTAGTAAAATTTCCCTGTCTAAGTCAGTTAGGATCACCACTTTATTTTAAGAATGTGAAATGTCAGAATAATAGTAGAGAGAATGATTTATTCCAGCTTTTATTTCTTTCATCACATTCCCAGTGGGTCAGAAGTTTACATACACTCAATTAGTATTTGTTCTGGTTAGTGATTATTGTCTTATTTCACTGTAGAGCCTCTAGCCCTACTCAATATGCCTAGCCAACCCTTTAGTTCCACCACCCACACATGCGGTGACGTCAGCTGGTTTAAATGTTTCTAGAGACAATGTTTCTAGAGACCAGTTCTTATAGCCTTTAGCCGTACCCTTATCCTACTCCTCCTCTGTTCCTCTGGTGATGTAGAGGTTAATCCAGGCCCTGCAGTGCCTAGCTCCACTCCTATTGACTTCTGTAACCGTAAAAGCCTTGGTTTCATGCATGTTAACATTAGAAGCTTCCTCCCTAAGTTTGTTTTATTCACTGCTTTAGCACACTCTGCCAATGTCTGAATCCTGGCTTAGGAAGACCACCAAAAACCCTGACATTTCCATCCATAACTATAACATTTTCCGAGAAGATAGAACTGCCAAAGGGGGCGGAGTTGCAATCTACTGCAGAGATAGCCTGCAGAGTTCTGTCTTTCTATCCAGGTCTGTACCCAAACAATTCGAGCTTCTACTTTTAAAAATCCACCTTTCCAGAAACAAGTCTCTCACCGTTGCTACTTGCTATAAACCACCCCCAGCTGTGCCCTTGACACCATATGTGAATTGATTGCCCCCCATCTATCTTCAGAGCTCTTGCTGCTAGGTGACCTAAACTGGGACATGCTTAACACCCCGGCCATTCTAAAATCTAAGCTTGATGCCCTCAATCTCACACAAATTATCAATGAACCTACCAGGTACAAACCCAAATCCGTAAACACGGGCACCCTCATAGATATCATTCTAAACAACTTGCCCTCCAAATACATCTCTGCTGTTTTCAACCAAGATCTCAGCGATCACTGCCTCATTGCCTGCCTCCGTAATGGGTCAGCGGTCAAACAACCACCCCTCGTCGCTGTCAAATGCTCCCTAAAACACTTCAGCGAGCATGCCTTTCTAATTGACCTGGCCCGGGTATCCTGGAAGGATATTGACCTCATCCCGTCAGTAGAGGATGAATGGTTATTCTTTAAAAGATCCTCCCTCACCATCTTAAATAAGCATGCCCCATTCAAAATATTTAGAACCAGGAACAGATATAGCCCTTGGTTCACTCCAGGCCTGACTGCCCTTGACCAGCACAAAAACATCCTGTTGCATACTGCATTAGCATCAAATAACCCCCGTGATATGCAACTTTTCAGGGAAATTATGAACAAATATACACAGGCAGTTAGGAAAGCTAAGGCTAGCTTTTTCAAACAGAAATTTGCATCCTGTAGCACAACTCAAAAAAGTTCTGGGACACTGTAAAGCCCATGGAGAATAAGAGCACCTCCTCCCAGCTGCCCACTGCACTAAGTCTATGAAACACTGTCACCACCGATAAATCCACTATAATTGAGAACTTCAATAAGCATTTTTCTACAGCTGGCCATGCTTTCTACCTGGCTACCCCTACCCCGGTCAACTGCCATGCACCCCTCACAGCAACTCGCCCAAGCCGCCCCAAATTTCTCCTTCACCCAAATCCAGATAGCTGATGTTCTGAAAGAGCTGCAAAATCTGGACCCCTACAAATCAGCTGTTCAACCTCTCTTTCGTATCGTCTGAAATTCCCAAAGATTGGAAAGCTGCCGCGGTCATCCCCCTCTACAAAGGGGGAGACACTCTCGACCCAAACTGCTACAGACCTATATCTATCCTACCCTGCCTTTCTAAGGTCTTCGAAAGTCAAGTTAGCAAACATATTACCAGGCCTCCCGGATGGTGCAGTGGTCTAAGGCAGTGCTGTGACACCAGAGATTCTGGGTTCAAGCCGGCCGCGATCGGGAGGTCCAAGGGGCGACGCCCAGCGTCGTCCGTGATCGGGAGGGTTTGGCTGGCAGGGATATCCTTGTCTCATCGCACTAGTGACTCCTGTGGCGGGCTGGGCGCAGTGCACGCTGACCAGGTGTACAGTGTTTCCTCTGACACATTGGTGCGGATGGCTTCCGGATTGGATGTGTGTTGTGTCATGAAGCAGTACGGCTAGCTTGGGTTGTGTTTCGGAGGACGCATGGCTCTTGACCTTCGCCTCTCTTGAGTCTGTATGGGAGTTTCAGTGATGAGACAAGACTGTACCTACTACCAATTGGATACCACGAAATTGGGGAGAAAAAAAGGGGTAAAAAAATTAAATAAAACATATTACCAACCATTTTGAATCCCACCTTACCTTCTCCGCTATGCAATCTGATTTCCGAGCGGGTCATGGGTGCACCTCAGCCACGCTCAAGGTCCTAAATGATATCATAACCGCCATCGACCTGACCAAGGCTTTCGACTCTGTCAATCACCACATTCTTATCGGTAGACTCAACAGCCTTGGTTTCTCAAATGACTGCCTCGCTTGGTTAACCAACTACTTATCTGACAGAGTTCAGTGTGTCAAATTGGAGGGCCTGTTGTCCGAACCTCTATCGGGGTGCCACAGGGTTCAATTCTCGGGCTGACTGTCTTCTCTGTATACATCAATGATGTCACTCTTACTGCTGGTGATTCTTTGATCCACCTCTATGCAGACGACACCATTCTGTATACTTCTGGCCCTTCTTTGGACACTGTGTTTATTAACCTCCAGGCGAGCTTCAATGCCATACAACTCTCCTTCCGTAGCCTCCAACTGCTCTATAATGCAAGTAAAACTAAATGCATGCTCTTCAACCAATCGCTGCCCGCACCTGCACGCCTGACTAAGAATATGTGGACAACTACAAATACCTAGGTGTCTGGCTAGACTGTAAACTCTCCTTCCAGTCTCACATTAAGCATCTCCAATCCAAAATTAAATCTAGAATCGGCTTCCTATTTCGCAACAAAGCACTTCACTCATGCTGCCAAGCATATCCTCGTAAAACTGACTATCCTACCGATCCTCGACTTCGTCAATATCATTTACAAAATAGCCTCCAACACTCTACTCAACAAATTGGATGCAGACTATCACAGTGCCATCCGTTTTGCCACCAAAGCCCCATATACTACCCACCACTGTGACCTGTATGCTCTCTCGTTGGCTCTCGTTTGGCGATACTCATCGCCAAACATCACGATACTCATCGACAAACCCACTGACTCTAGGTCATCAACAAGTCTTTGCTAGGTAAAGCCCTGCCTTAACTCAGCTGACTGGTCACCATAGCAGCACCCACCCGTAGCACACGCTCCAACAGGTATATCTCACTGCTCACCCCCAAAGCCAATACCTCCTTCCAGTCGTTGCCTTTCCTTCCAGTTCTCTGCTGCCAATGACTGGAACGAACTGCAAAAATCACTGAAGCTAGAGACTCATACCTCCCTCACTAGCTTTAAGCACCAGCTGTCAGAGCAGCTCACAGATCACTGCACCTGTACATAGCCCATCTGTAAATAGCCCATCCAACTACCTCATCCCCATAGTGTATTTATTTATTTATCTTGCTCCTTTGCACCCCAGTATCTCTACTTGCAAATTAATCTTCTGCACATCTACCATTCCAGTGTTTAATTGCTATATTGTAATTACTTTGCCACCATGGCCTATTTATTACCTTACCTTCCTTATCTTACTTCCTTTGCACACACTGTATATAGACCTTTTCTACTGTATTATTGACTGTATGTTTGTTTATTCCATGTGTAACTTTGTGTTGTTGTATGTGTCGAACTGCTTTGCTTTGTCTTGGCCAGGTGGCAGTTGTAAATGAGAACTTGTTCTCAACTAGCCTACCTGGTTAAATACATCAGAAAAAAAAAATATATATACAATTTGGTAGCAATGCCTTTAAATTCTTTACCTTGGGTCAAACATTTCGGGTAGCCTTCCACAAGCTTCCCACAATAAGTTGGGTAAATGTTGGCCCATTACTCCTGACAGAGCTGATGTAACTGAGACAGGTTTGTAGGCCTCCTTGCTTGCACACGCTTTTTCAGTTCTGCCAACACAATTTATATAGGCTTGAGGTCAGGGCTTTCTGATGGCCACTCCAATACCTTGACTTTGTTGTCCTTAACCTGTTTGGGATAGGGGGCAGTATTTTCACGGCCGGATAAAAAACGTACCCGAATTAATCTGGTTATTACTCCTGCCCAGAAACTAGAATATGCATATAATTAGTGGATTTGGATAGAAAACACCCCAAAGTTTCTAAAACTGTTTGAATGGTGTCTGTGAGTATAACAGAACTCATATGGCAGGCCAAAACCTGAGAAGATTCTGTATGGGAAGTGCCCTGTCTAACCATTTCTTGTCCTTATATAGCCTCTTAATCAAAAATACAGGATCTCTGCTGTAACGTGACATTTTCTAAGGCTTTCATTGGCTCTAGGAAGGTGCCAGAACGTGGAATGATAGCTCTGCAGTCTCTGGGCGAAAAACAGCAGGGGTTTTGGTGAGTGGTCCTTCTGAGAACAATGGCACTGGTATGCACATGCATGTGACGACTCCATGTTTTTCTTTCAGTGTTTGAACGGATACAACGTCTCCCGGTTGGAATATTATCGCTATTTTACGAGAAAAATCGCATTAAAAAAAATATTTTAAACAGCGTTTGACATGCTTCGAAGTACGGTAATGGAATATTTAGAAATCTTTTGTTACGAAACGCGCCGGCGCGTCACCCTTCGGATAGTGACTTGAACGCACAAACAAAACGGAGCTATTTGGATATAACTATGGATTATTTAGAACCTAAACAACATTGGTCGTTGAAGTAGAAGTCCTGGGAGTGCATTCTGACAAAGAACAGCAAAGGTAATCAAATTTTTCTTATAGTAAATCGGAGTTTGGTGAGTGCCAAACTTGGTGGGTGTCAAAATAGCTAGCCGTGATGGCCGGGCTATGTACTCAGAATATTGCAAAATGTGCTTTCACCGAAAAGCTATTTTAAAATCGGACACCGCGGTTGCATAAAGGAGTTCTGTATCTATAATTCTTAAAATAATTGTTATGTTTTTTGTCAACGTTTATTGTGAGTAATTTAGTAAATTCACCCGAAATTTTTGGTGGGTATGCTAGTTCTGAACAAAACATGCTAATGTCAAAAGCTGGTTTTTGACATAAATATGAACTTGATTGAACAAAACATGCATGTATTGTATAACATAATGTACTAGGAGTGTCATCTGATGAAGATCATCAAAGGTTAGTGCTGCATTTAGCTGTGGTTTTGGTTTTTGTGACATATATGCTAGCTTGAAAAATGGGTATGTGATTATTTCTGGCTTGGTACTGTCCTGACATAATCTAATGTTTTGCTTTCGCTGTAAAGCCTTTTTGAAATCGGACAATGTGGTTAGATAAAGGAGAGTCTTATCTTTCAAGTGGTGTAAAATAGTAATATCTTTGAGAAATTGAAATTATAGCATTTTTAAGGTTTTTCGTATTTCGCGCCAGGCGCTACCATTGGATATTGGCGAGGCGTTCCGCTAGCCATTTTACTACAACTTTGGAAGTATGCTTGTGGTCATTGTCCTTTTGGAAGACCCATTTGCGATCAAGATTTAACTTCCTGACTGATGTCTTGAGATGTTTCTTCAATATATCCACATAATTTTCCAGCCTCATGATGTCAACTATTTTGTGAAGTCCACCAGTCCCTCCTGCAGCAAAGCATGATGCTGCCACCCCCGTGCTTCACGGTTGGGATGGTGTTCTTCAGCTTGCAAGCCCTTTTTCCTCCAAACATAATGATGGTCATTATGGCCAAACAGTTCTATTTTTGTTTCATCAGACCAGAGGACATTTCTCCAACAAGTATGATCTTTGTCCCCATATGCAGTTGCAAACCGTAGTCTGGCTTTTTTATGGTGGTTTTGGAGCAGTGGCTTCTTCCTTGCTGAGCGGCCTTTCAGGTTATGTCGATATAGGACTCTTTTTACTGTGGATATAGATACCTTTGTACCTGTTTCCTCTAGCATCTACACAAGGTCCTTTGCTGTTGTTCTAGGATTGATTTGCACTTTCCGCACCAAGGTATGTTTATCTCTAGGAGACAGAACGCGTCTCCTTCCTGAGCCGTATGACGGTGTCACGACCGTCATATGAATAATTGGACCAAGGCGCAGCGTGAGTAGAGTTCCACATTTTAATGATAGTGAAACTTCAAAAACAACAAAGATATAACAATCGTGAAATACGTAGAGCACCTAGGCACTCATACAAAACAATATCCCACATAGCAGGTGGGAAAAAGGACACACTAAGTATGACCCCCAATTAGAAGTAATGATACTCAGCTGCCTCTAATTGGAAACCATACACACACACCAACATAGAAATATAATACCTAGAAACCCCCCTAGTCACGCCCTGACCTAAAACACCATAGAGAACCCCCCCCCCAATGGTGCGGACTCCGACCGCAAAACCTGAAACTAGATGGGGAGGGTTAGGGTCGGCAACTAGTGTCGGTGGCGGCTCCGGAGACGTAGCACCCGCTCAGACTGTGGATCTGACCATGGAGCCGGGCTGAACACCATAGAGAACCCCACTGGACTGGGCACCGGCTCAGAGGAAGGCTCCGGCCATGGAACGGGACTGGACGCCGTGCCTGGACTGGGCACCGGCGCAGGGGAAGGCTTCGGCCATGGAGCGGGACTGGATGCCGTGCCTGGACTGAGCACCGGCGCAGAGGAAGGCTCCGGCCATGGAGCGGGACTGGACACCGTGAACTGGACTGGGCATCGGCGAAGTGGAAGGCTCCGGCCATGGCACCGGCGCTGGAAGCTCCGGGCCATGGACCGTCACTGGAAGCTCCAGGCCGTGGACCGTCACTGGAGGCTCCGGACCGTGGACCATCACTGGAAGCTCCGGACCGTGGACCGTCACTGGAGGCTCTGAACTGTGAACCGTCGCTGGAAGCTCTGGACTGTGAACCGTTGCTGGAGGTTCCGGGCTGTAGACCGTTGCTGGAGAGTCCAGACTGTACACACGCACTGGTGGACGAGTGCATGGAGCCGGCACAGGACGTACCGGGCTGGGGAGGTGCACTGGAGGCCTGGTGCGTGGAGCCGGCACAGGTTGAACCGGACTGATGACACACTCCTCAGGGCGAGTGCGGGGAGCCGGCACAGGATGTACCGGGCTGGGAAGGCGCATTGGAGGTCTGGTGCGTGGAGCCGGCACAGGTTGAACCGGACTGATGACACGCCTGTGCTGCAGCAGACTCCTAGCCAACACCTCTCTCCGATATCCCTCCTCAAACTGCTCCATCGACTCCCAGACGGTCTCTGGCTCTCTCCTCGGCTCGGCCAACCGCCCCTTGTGCCCCCCCCAAAACAAATCTTGGGGTTGCCCTTGGGTTGTTTGTGGCCACGGACCCCGGAATTGTCGCTGTCCTCCTTTACTCCTTGGCGAGTCTCGCATCCACCTAGTATCTCTTCCCATGACCAACTCTCCTTCACGTCCTGGGCACGCTGCTTGGTCCTGTTTTGGTGGGATATTCTGTAACGACCGTCGTATGAATAATTGGACCAAGGCGCAGCGTAAGTAGATTTCCACATTTTAATGATAGTGAAACTTCAAAAACAACAAAGATCTAACGATCGTGAAATACGTAGCGCACACAGGCACTCATACAAAACAATATCCCACATAGCAGGTGGGAAAAAGGACACACTAAGTATGACCCCCAATTAGAGGTAACGATATTCAGCTGCCTCTAATTGGGAACCATACACACACACCAACATAGAAATATAATACCTAGAAACCCCCCTAGTCACGCCCTGACCTAAAACACCATAGAGAGCCCCGAGGGCGTGACAGACGGCTGCGTGGTCCCATGGTGTTTATACTTGTGTACTGTTGTTTGTACAGATGAATGTGATACCTTCATGCGTGTGGAAATTGCTCCCAAGGATGAACCAGACTTATGGAGGTCTTCAATTGTTTTTCTGAGGTCTTGGCTGATTTCTTTTGGTTTTCCCATGATGTCAAGCAAAGAGGCACTGAGTTTGAAGGTAGGCCTTGAAATACATCCACAGGTACACCTCCAATTGACTCAAATGATGTCAATTAGCATTTCAGAAGCTTCTAAAGCCATGACATAGTTTACTGGAATTTTCCAAGCTGTTTAAAGGCACAGTCAACTGTATGTAAACTTCTGACCCACTGGAATTGTGATACAGTGAATTATTAGTGAAATAATCTGTCTGTCAACAATTGTTGGAAAAATTAATAGATGTACTAACCGACCTGCCAAAACTATAGTGTGATAACAAGAAATGTGTGGAGTGGTTGAAAAACGAGTTTTAATGACTCCAACCTAAGTGAATGTAAACTTCCGACTTCAACTGTATAAGTTCTTCAAATAACCCCTTTTAATGAACCTTTTGGGGTTAATGTTTGAACTACCCCCCTATTATTATTATTATTATTATTAATTACAACAATAACACACTATTTTTTGATAATGGTTTTCATACACATACCTTGTCCATAACGTAGAGGCCTCTGGGATTTTCATTGAAGAGGTAAGGGAGGAGGATGGTACATGTGATCTGCATAGCATACCAATACCAATTTACATACCTTTGTATGCCTCCTCGTCTGTATACCTATAGACACAAAAGTGAACAGTTCAGTCATCTGCACCCAATACAGCTATCCTTCAACATATTCTTATAGCCTACATATTCTTACCTCTTTGTTGATTGATATCCATTGAATTGTGAAAAGATAGATCATGGTATCATCATAAAAAACCTTACCTTAAATTGAGGAGATCTTTACATATTTCAGTTAAGTCCCTGCACCTGTTGTCCTTTCAAATTCAAATCCAATTCTTTCAGTTGGGCAGTTAGGATCCTTCAAGAACCCCCACCAACTAAGGAGGTTCCTCAATGAATCCCACCTCCTATGGGGTTCTTGGAAAAACCTTTTGGTGGCAATTTTCAGTGCCAAGAACTGTAAGGTTTGAGGATCTTAGAATAACCCTTGTTGAATCCCTAATTTTATGAGTGTACAATAAGCACATGTCCTATGGAGGACATGGACCCATAGTGAGACCAGTGCATCACCAGAAAATATCATTAGTATATAAATACTTTAATTGCTTCTCGTTATAGGTTTTCCATGAGAGCATCACAGAAAATAACTAACAGCTGGCACATAATGAGAGTAATCTGAACTGATCCACACAAATACACACACAATGACAAAAATAGCACACACACACACACACGATAGCACACATACAGTACACACACACTTGAACACACAAACATACTGTAAACATGGACACATTTCAACCACAAAAACAGTCACACACACACACACACACACAGAGACACACACAAACACTAGATTCCTCAAGGTGGAAAAGGCACGTTGATCCGGACAGTGATTGTGCAACTAGATCTGTGAACAATTTATGACACACTTAGTAGCCTGTGGCACTTTATAAAACTCTCCAAAAGCACATACCTTTTTACACTCTCCAAAAACACACATTTTATTAAACTCTCCAAGAAACACACCCAGCCCATTAGCCATTATGTTTGCCCAACATCCTCCTGAGGAGTCTATCAGTGGGTTTACACTCTCCCTGTTTTCCTTTTGGTAATGGAGCCATCGTGGGGGCCAGATTGTAGGAATGCACCTAAACGAAGCAACATGTTTATTTGCTGAGCTGATGCACATTGGTGTGAATTGTATGGGTTTATAAGAGCACCCATGCAATGAGTCACTGGAAAAAATGTCACACTGATCTATACTAACAGACAGTCCCTTTGGATGGGAACCTCCCTGTGTGTGCTGAGTGTAGTCAGTAGAGTCAGTAAAGGGTTTTTAGGGGTAAATAACCATGCCGTCGTGCAAGAGACTGTCTGTGGTCATTCTGGTCTCCACACATTTAGAGCATAGAGACAGCTAGGAACTTGATCCCTCCTCTCTCGCAATGTTATATCCGGACTGTAGGCTACACGCTCCCCAGTCCCCTCTTTATATCCAGACTGTAGGCTACATGCTCCCCAGTCCCCTCGTTATATCCGGACTGTAGGCTTCATGCTCCTCAGTCCCCTCGTTATATCCAGACTGTAGGCTACACACTCCCCAGTCCCCTCGTTATATCTGGATTGTAGGCTACACGCTCCCCAGACCCCTCGTTATAACTGGACTGTAGGCTAAACATTCCCCAGTCCCCTTGTTCCAACAAATATAATGGACAGTGTCGTGACTTGACTTAACATTCGTCTGAAGACTGTTATTTATCTAATTAAACTAATCATGTAACAATTAACTCATTAGGATCTGGGGCACCACGAGAGCGGTTCTTTAAAGAGTTACCATCTCCCGAATTAAACTCTGAAAGGTCTTTACCTTTCACATCTATAAACAGTCAACTTATTAATCATAACCTCGTATCATCTCACCATTCTGAACAGTCATAACCTCTTTGCATATGCAAAAACCCAAGCCTTACTTATGATACAGTAGGTTTCATTATTAATTTACTAGCTAATTAAATGGGAACACAGGATAAACACGCACTCTACACCAGTTATTGATTGGAGACGTAATACGTTGAATGACAACAACATGGATGCTTGTTAAAGAAGAGATGGAGAGGGAGAGAAACCGCCGCCCGCTTTGAGCAAGAAATCTTGAATGTATTCACGTGAAATGCCCGGGTTCGCTGGGATCTCTTGGTGAATGGAGCAGCCTTGGACAGGAGGTTGGTACGCTTGTAAGGCTCTGATTGCGCAAAATGGTTCCAACAAGTCTTCTACTGTTGTCCTTCTTCGTAGCTGTCCGGTGTCCTGTGACTTGTCGTGTAGTCCTAAACAGAACTACAGAGTTGATGTTCCTTCCATGCACTCTTGAAGATGCTTCTTTGAAGATAGGCTAGCCAGCAGTATCGATGGTTTCCCAGTGGGGTGATGAGACTAGCGTAATAAAATGGTTTGAGCAGAGTAACAGGATGGTCCTACTTAAATTCGCTTTCGAAGATACTTTACTTCAAATCAAATCAAATTGTATTGGTCACATACACATGGTTAGCAGATGTTATTGCTAACCATGTGCCCGAGCCTCCCCCACTTCTCCTTCACCCAAATCCAGATAGTGTCATAAGCTTCGTCTTCAGAAGAGGAGAAATCAATATCGGACCAAAACGCAGCGTGGTAAGTGTCCATACTTATATTTTTATTTAACCGTGAACACTAAACAAAACAAGAAAATGAACGACAGTCCTGTAAGGTACTACGACTATACAAAGAAACAACTACCCACAAAACCCATGGAAAAACATCCCTACTAAATAGGACCTTCAATTAGAGGCAACGAGGAACAGCTGCCTCCAAATGAAGGTCAACCAAATAAACTAAACATAGAAATAGAAGAACTAGAACAAACATAGAAATATATTAACATAGAACATAAGACCCCCCAAAAAAACACACAAAACAAACACACCCGTGCCACGTCCTGACCAACTACAATAACAAAATGACCCCTTTACTGGTCAGGACGTGACAGATAGCTGATGTTCTGAAAGAGCTTCAAAATCTGGACCCCTACAAATCAGCTGGGCTAGACAATCTGGACACTCTCCTTTTATCCACCACAGTTGTTGCAACCCCTGTTACTAGCCTGTTCAACATCTCTTTCGCATCATCCCTAAAGATTGGAAAGCTGCCGCGGTCATCCCCCTCTTCAAAGGCGGAGACACTCTAGACCCAAACTGTTACAGACCTACAGTAGAAGTCGGAAGTTTACGTACACTTAGGTTGGAGTCATTAAAACTCGTTTTTCAACCACTCCACAAATTTCTTGTTAACAAACTATAGTTTTGGCAAGTCGGATAGGACATCTACTGTGTGCATGACAAAAGTAATTTTTCCAACAATTGTTTACAGACACATTATTTCACTTATAATTCACTGTATCACAATTCCAGTGGGTCAGAAGTTTACATACACTAAGTTGACTGTGCCTTTAAACAGCTTGGAAAAATTATAGAAAATGATGTCATGGCTTTAGAATTTTCTGATAGGCTAATTGACACCGTGTGAGTCAATTGGAGGTGTACCTGTGGATGTATTTCAAGGCCTACCTTCAAACTCAGTGCCTCTTTGCTTGACATTATGGGAAAATCAAAAGAAATCAGCCAAGACCTCAGAAAAACAATTGTAGACCTCCACAAGTCTGGTTCATCCTTAGGAGCAATTTCCACACGCCTGAAGGTATCACGTTCATCTGTACAAACAATAGTACACAAGTATAAACACCATGGGCCCACGCAGCCGTCATACCGCTCAGGAAGGAGATGCGTTCTGTCTCCTAGAGATAAACGTACCTTGGTGCGAAAAGTGCAAATCAGTCCCAGAACAGACCTTGTGAAGATGCTGGAGGAAACAGGTACAAAGGTATCTATATCCACAGTAAAAAGAGTCCTATATCGACATAACCTGAAAGGCCGCTCAGCAAGGAAGAAGCCACTGCTCCAAAACCGCCATAAAAAAGCCAGACTATGGTTTGCAACTGCATATGGGGACAAAGATCGTACTTTTTGGAAAAATGTCCTCTGGCCTGATGAAACCAAAATAGAACTGTTTGGCCATAATGACCATCGTTATGTTTGGAGGAAAAAGGGAGGCTTGCAAGCCGAAGAACACCATCCCAACCGTGGCAGCATCATGTTGTGGGGGTGCTTTGCTGCAGGAGGGACTGGTGCATTTCACAAAATATATGACATCATGAGGACGGAAAATGATGTGGATATATTGAAGCAACATCTCAAGACATCAGTCAGGAAATTAAAGCTTGTTCGCAAATGGGTCTTCCAAATGGACAATGACCACAAGCATACTTCCAAAGTTGTGGCAAAATGGCTTAATGGCAGCAAAGTCAAGGTATTGGAGTGGCCATCACAAAGCCCTGACCTCAATCCCATAGAAAATGCATGGGCAGAATTGAAAAAGTGTGTGGGAGCAAGGAGGCCTACAAACCTGACTCAGTTACACCAGCTCTGTCAGGAGTAATGGGCCAAAATTCACTCTACTTATTGTGGGAAGCTTGTGGAAGGCTACCCGAAACATTTGACCAAAGTAATACAATTTAAAAGCAATACTAATTGAGTGTATGTAAACTTCTGACCCACTGGAAATGTGATTGAAGAAAAGAAATCTGAAATAAATCATTTTCTCTGCTATTATTCTGACATTTCACATTCTTAAAATAAAGTGGTGATCCTAACTGACCTAAAACAGGGAATTTTTTACTAGGATTAAATGTCAGGAATTGTGAAAAACTGAGTTTAAATGTATTTGGTTAAGTGTATGTAAACTTCCGACTTCAACTGTAGGTGTTCCCCCACAGTTTTAATTTGAAGAACCACTAAAGGATATTCCAGGAACCTTTTCTTTTTAGAGTGTACAGTACAACCCTGGTATTACTGGCCTAATCATGTCCTTCTTGACCAGCCTTGTTCTTGTTTCTCTCTCTCTCTCTCTCTCTCTCTCTCTCTCTCTCTCTCTCTCTCTCTCTCTCTCTCTCTCTCCCTCTCTCCTCCCCTCCCCCCCAGACTGGGTCAGGGTTTTGCCTCCCAGAGAAATAAGTCTGTTTGACTGACATCTACACAAGGCTCAGAGAGCGTACCTCCCTCAGAGTGTTCACCCAACACAGGACCCACCACACATGAGGTAATTGTGGTGTGTCTGTGTGGATGTATTGTGTTGCTAGGGATGGAGTCTGACTCTTTAACCTGTGTTCCAGCCGACAGGACAGGTGGCAGAGCCATGGGAAGGAGAGCTGGGCTATTTCCTATTTTAGCCTCTGTTGCTGACACCAGCCATGCAGCCAGGACAGCTGCCTTGATGGACACAGTGACCAGGGGGCTTATAGTTGTTGTAACAGACAAGGGACAAGAGGTGCCTGTCTCTGCCCCCTGTAGGATTAGGGCAAACAACTTATGTATTTCAAGGTTTAAAAGACCAACAATAGACAGACATATTCATTGGGGAGACAGACACATTCCTCTGAGAGGTTCGTAACTATCTGCCAAAGACAAGACACTATGCTCATCCGTATCTCTGTTCTCTCTCCAGCTGCCTCCGAGTGCCAGGGCCCTGGTCAAAACGTAAGCCAACTTGCAAGGCCTGAGTGAATCAAGGATAAGCTGTACTACAGCAATCAGCCTCAGGAATGTCACTTAGGGCATTAATGCTGTCTAAGTGCTGTTTTATGGTAACCCCTATCCTCAGAGAGGGGTCAACCTCTGATTTAATAGGCAGCTAGAATTTAGAACATATCACCCTCCAGCAATTAGCTCAAAGGTCAGGCTTTTACCTGCAGTTGCAGAAGGATTCCTTACAGTATATTAACTGGCATTGTTACCATAATAGTTATTGCTTCTGTCATTTTAATTCCCTAATAACTCTTTAAAAATATTTTAGTAACTATTAATGATACATAAAGCTGAAGAGTTATGGGTTATTATTATTCTGCACTGCCTCTGACCATTGTAACCTACTTAAAGATTATATATAACATGGCATGGTCAAAAATAAACTTATGTTTCATTGTTTAACATTTTTCCAAAGATGCTGAGTATGAAGTTTGTTTTCTCCCTCTCTTTTCTCCTCCTGGATGATGTGGTGGAAACCAGGCAACGTGTGAAGCAGGGCCTTCGTGGAGACTGACAACAATTTTCTGAGCAGTTGTTTCTAATCTTCAGCAGAACACAATGTTTTGCGTTTCTTCTCTCAAGGAGTAAATATGTCTACTTTTCATTGCTGGCCGTTTGAAGTTTAGAGTGGACGCACTTGGGCCTCACTAAGCAACAGGCCTGACTGCAGTTTCACTTACAGGTAGTGAGAAGAGAACAGAATAAATCAACCAGGGTTTTGTCCTCATATGGGTTTTGTCTTCTAGAGAGGCATGCAGTGCCTCACTGGATCATCCATACAGCTATATGAACCACCGTGAAATCCACACATATCAAAGCCATAACTGCTCTACAGCAAAAAACACATTGGGATGTTTCTCTCTCTATTTTATCTCCTCTTCCTTAGATTTTCAGGACTCATTCTGTTGCCCCATCTGGCCTTGTTATTCCCACTGATTGCATTTGCGCTCCTGTATGAAACTGGATGATTTGTGGTTTCCCCCATTGTCCTGGGATAGCTCTGAGCCTCTCTTCCTCAGCCGGAGGCAGTCATGTGAAAGGAGACTGCCGTGATCCGATCTGTTGTTCGTGACAGGTGCTACACCTCTCTTAAAGGACTGACCGTGTCAACATATAACTAAACGGTGTTCAGAGTGCCTTAACAGTGTCCTGGTCTTCATAATGCCACACCTTTGATCTGGACCATATGATGGTGCCGGTGGGGATGTCATGGGGGAACGGGGGAGGAAGAAGGAGGGTAGGAAGAAAGGGTAAGGGGAAAGACCTGAAAGGTTAAGCAGTAAAACAGACTTGCGGCCAAGGCAGACGTGAAATATTTCTGCTCCTCTTTGAGTTCTGGAGAGGTGGTGGCGTACTGGTGTGAATTCTCCTCTTGGTTGGGACTTCCACCCATGAAAGAGGGGCCTGTAGTGCTGATTGCTGCCCAAGTCCTCCTCCCACCCCGGCCCCCACCAGCATCCCTGTCCTCCCGAACAAGACGGCTGTCTCCTTGACGTCATGCCAGCAACTAACCCAGAGTCTAACCTGCCATCAAAGGCCGCCCTGATCTGTTCTGGCAGCCAACCTAGACTCTAACATCCAATCAAGAAACCCCCTGATCTGTCCTGACAGCTAACCCAGAATCTAAGATCCAATCAAACTCATCCAGATCTTAACCTCTCACTCCTGAAGTTTCCTCTGGGAAATATAAAGTTATTCTATTCTATATATCATTCTATTTTTATAGTGGAGAGACATAAACCCTCAATATGCCAAGAGATGTGATGTGATTTAGTTGTAAATGTAATTCTGCACAAATCATATGTTATAAAAGTCATACCAGGGCAAAGTCATAAAAGACTTAAAGTATGCAGACAGATGACCTCGATGTAGGACAGAGATGACTATGTGTTTTGGGAAGGAGGCAAGAGCATGACAGCCTCTCAACACTTCTCTTTCTTCTTAGGGCATACTGACTGCTTTAGGACCTGTATGAGACCAGGTTGGGTTGAGGTTAGTAGCTGTCTCAAAGCCATTAAGTCCATTTTGGGCCATGCAGAGCAAGTGTTTTCTCCCTGACTGATATGGCTGCACTAGTGCTGACGTCACCGCCACCTCCTGCTTTTAAAGGGACATGTGAAGATTGTGTGTCTCAATTTAACAGGTCATCAAATCTGTAGGACTACGTAATTCTCTCCACATTCTCTCCACTTTCCACTTTTTATATTTACATTTACATTTACGTCATTTAGCAGATGCTCTTATCCAGAGCGACTTACAAATTGGTGCATTCACCTTATGATATCCAGTGGAACAACCACTTTACAATAGTACATCTATATCTTTTTTGGGGGGGGAGAGTAGGGGGGGTTAGAAGGATTACTTTATCCTATCCCAGGTATTCCTTAAAGAGGTGTGCTTTCAGGTGTCTACGGAAGGTGGTGATTGACTCCGCTGTCCTGGCGTCGTGAGGGAGCTTGTTCCACCATTGGGGTGCCAGAGCAGCGAACAGTTTTGACTGGGCTGAGCGGGAACTGTGCTTCCGCAGAGGTAGGGGGGCCAGCAGGCCAGAGGTGGATGAATGCAGTGCGCTTCTTTGGGTGTAGGGACTGATCAGAGCCTGAAGGTACGGAGGTGCCGTTCTCCTCACAGCTCCGTAGGCAAGCACCGTGGTCTTGTAGCAGATGCAAGCTTCAACTGGAAGCCAGTGGAGTGTGCGGAGGAGCGGGGTGACGTGAGAGAACTTGGGAAGGTTGAACACCAGACGGGCTGCGGCGTTCTGGATGAGTTGTAGGGGTTTAATGGCACAAGCAGGGAGCCCCGCCAACAGCGAGTTGCAGTAATCCAGACGGGAGATGACAAGTGCCTGGATTAGGACCTGCGCCGCTTCCTGTGTAAGGCAGGGTCGTACTCTGCGAATGTTGTAGAGCATGAACCTACAGGATCGGGTCACCGCCTTGATGTTAGCGGAGAACGACAGGGTGTTGTCCAGGGTCACGCCAAGACTCTTAGCACTCTGGGAGGAGAACACAATGGTAGGAGCGACCTGTCAGGTAGGACGCAATCCAAGAGTGAGCTGCACCGGAGATGCCCAACTCAGAGAGGGTGGAAAGGAGGATCTGATAGTTCACAGTATCAAAGGCAGCAGATAGGTCTAGAAGGATGAGAACAGAGGAGAGAGAGTTAGCTTTAGCAGTGCGAAGAGCCTCCGTGACACAGAGAAGTGCAGTCTCAGTTGAATGACCAGTCTTGAAACCTGACTGATTTGGATCAAGAAGGTCATTCTGAGAGAGACAGCAAGAGAGCTGGCCAAGGACGGCACGTTCAAGAGTTTTGGAGAGAAAAGAAAGAAAGGATACTGGTCTGTAGTTGTTGACATCGGAGGGATCGAGTGTAGGTTTTTTGAGAAGGGGTGCAACTCTCGCTCTCTTGAAGACGCAAGGGATGTAGCCAGCGGTCAAGGATGAATTGATGAGTGAGGTGAGGTAGGGGAGAAGGTCTCCGGAAATGGTCTGGAGAAGAGAGGAGGGGATAGGGTCAAGCGGGCAGGTTGTTGGGCGGCCGGCCGTCACAAGTCGCAAGATTGCATCTGGAGAGAGAGGGAAGAAAGAGGTCAAAGCATAGGGTAGGGCAATGTGAGCAGGACCAGCGGTGTCGTTTGACTTAACAAACGAGGATTGGATGTCGTCAACGTTCTTTTCAAAATGGTTGACGAAGTCATCCGCAGAGAGGGAGGAGGGGGGGGGAGGGGGGAGGAGGATTCAGGAGGGAGGAGAAGGTGGCAAAGAGCTTCCTAGGGTTAGAGGCAGATGCTTGGAAAGTTATTTAACTCATTGTGTTAGACGATCATCCTGTGGCACTGGCTGAACTTCACACAGACGTTTGGCATCAATTACTACCACACTAATAGTATCAACAGAGATAAAGACGACTGCCCTTTCAAGCCATTCTCTCATCCCTCTCATGAAATGAAACAGGGATTTTATAGGAGTGGAATTCTAGTTAGCAAGCTTAAAGCTTCTCTCTGTTCCAAGGCCAGCTCAGCTCCACTCAGACTTCACACCAGACAAAGGATCAGCTCCAAAGATGAAAGTCAGGTCAAAGTCAGTTTTTTTTCATTGTCTTGGTCATGCAGCTCCTGCTACAGCTATAGCTACTCCTCTCCTCTCCATTGGCCCAGGCATCATCGAGAGACATTTCAACATTGAGTAATACATCAAGAAGTTTGGAACCGCCAAGACTCTTCCAAGAGCTGGCTGCCCGGCCAAACTAAGCAATCAGGGGAGAAGGGCCTTGGTCAGGGAGGTGACCAAGGACCCAATGGTCACTCTGACAGAACTACAGAGTTCCTCTGTGGAGATGGGAGAACCTTCCAGAAGGACAACCATCTCTGCAGCACTCCACCAATCAGGCCTTCATGGTAGAGTGGCCAGACGGAAGCCTCTCCTCAGTAAAAGGCACATGACTGCCTGCTTGGAGTTTGCCAAAAGCCACCTAAAGACTCTCAGACCATGAGAAACAAGGTTCTCTAGTCTGATGAAACCAAGATTGAACTCTTTGGCCTGAATCCAAGCATCACGTCTGTAGGAAACTTGGCACCATCCCTACGGTGAAGCATGGTTGTTGGCAGCATCATGCTGTGGGGATGTTTTTCAGCAACAGGGACTGGGAGACTAGTCAGGATTAAGGGAAAGCTCAACGGAGAAAAGTACAGAGAGATCCTTCCAACAGGACAATGACCCTAAGCACACAGCCAAGACAACACAGGAGTGGCTGCGGGACAAGTCTCTGAATGTCCTTGAGGGGCCCAGCCAGAGCCCGGACTTGAACCCGACCGAACATCTCTGGAGAGACTTGAAAATAGGAGTGCAGCAATGCTCCCCACCCAACCTGAAAGGGCTTGAGAGGATCTGCAGAGAAGAATGGGAGAAACTTCCCAAATACAGGTGTGCCAGGCTTGTAGCAAAGTTACATCTATATGCAGATGATACAGTTATATATTCATATGCTCCTTCTCTGGTTCAGGCTGTTGAAGATCACCAGACTGCTTTTCAGTCACTGCAGGCTTTTATGGTCTCAAACTGGTCTTGAATGTGCAAAAAACTAAATTCATGACCTTTACCAGAGCTAGAACTCTGCCCGAGAACATTAGCATTGTCACATCTGGTGCCAATGCTACCAGATTGCCACTAGATGGTGGTATTTGGTTGGATGACAAGTTGTCCTTTAAAGTTTATCAAATCAAATCAAATTTATTTGTCACATATACATGCTAGTTCCGACCATGCAGTAATATCTAACAAGTATTATAACCTAACAATTTCACAACAACTACCTTATACACACACAAGTGTAAAGGAATGAATATGAATATGTACATACAAATATATGAATGAGTGATGCCCGAACGGCATAGGCGATGCAGTAGATAGTATAGAGTACAGTATATACATATGAGATGAGTAATGTAGGGTATGAAAACATTATATAAAGTGGCATTGTTTAAAGTGGCTAGTGATACATTACATCAAGATGGCAAGATGCAGTAGATGGTATAGAGTACAGTATGTACATATGAGATGAGTAATGTAGGGTATAAAAACATTATATAAAGTGACATTGTTTAAAGTGGCTAGTGATACATTTAATTACATCAAGATGGCAAGATGTAGTAGATGGTATAGCGTACAGATTAGTAATGTAGGGTATGTAAGCATTATATAAAGTGGCAAGTGATAAATTGATTACATCAATTTTTCCATTATTAAAGTGGCTTGAGTTGAGTCAGTATGTTGGCAGCAGCCACTCAATGTTAGTGATGGCTGTTTAACAGTCTGATGGCCTTGAGATAGAAGCTGCTTTTCTCTCGGTCTCTCGGTTCTAGCTTTGATGCACCTGTACTGACCTTGCCTTCTGGATGATAGCGGGGTGAACAGGCAGTGGCTCGGGTGGTTGTTGTCCTTGATGAACTTTTTGGCCTTTCTGTGACATTGGGTGGTGTAGGTGTCCTGGAGGGCAGGTAGTTTGCAACCGGTGATGCGTTGTGCAGACCTCACTACCCTCTGGAGAGCCTTACGGTTATGGGCGGAGCAGCTGCCGTACCAGGCGGTGATACAGCCCGACAGAATGCTCTCGATTGTGCATCTGTAAAAGTTTATGAGTGTTTTTGGTGACAAGCCACATTTCTTCAGCCTCCTGAGGTTGAAGAGGCGCTGCTGCACCTTCTTCACCACGCTGTCTGTGTGGGTAGACCATTTCAGTTTGTCCGTGATGTGTACGCCGAGGAACTTAAAACTTTCCACCGTCTCCACTACTGTCCCGTCAATGTAGATAGGAGGCTGCTCCCTCTGTTGTTTCCTGAAGTCCACGATCATCTCCTTTGCTTTGTTGACATTGAGTGTGAGGTTATTTTCCTGACACCACACTCCGAGGGCCCTCACCTTCTCACTGTAGGCCGTCTCGTCGTTGTTGGTAATCAAGCCTACCACTGTAGTGTGGTCTGCAAACTTGATGATTGAGTTGGAGGCGTGCATGGCCACGCAGTCATGGGTGAACAGGGAGTACAAGGAGAGGGCTGAGAACGCACCCTTGTGGGGACCCAGTGTTGAGGATCAGCGGGGTGGAGATTTTGTTACCTACCCTCACCACCTGGGGGCGGCCCGTCAGGAAGTCCAGGAACCAGTTGCACAGGGCGGGGTGGAGACCCAGGGTCTTGAGCTTATTGACGAGTTTGGAGGGTACTATGGTGTTAAATGTTGAGCTGTAATCGATGAACAGCATTCTTACATAGGTATTCCTCTTGTTCAGATGGGTTAGGGCAGTGTGCAGTGTGATGGCAATTGCGTCATCTGTGGACCTATTGGGGCGGTAAGCAAATTGGAGTGGGTCTAGGGTTTAAGGTAGGGTGGAGGTGATATGGTCCTTGACTAGTCTCTCAAAGCACTTCATGATGATGGAAGTGAGTGCTACAGGGCGGTAGTCATTTAGCTCAGTTACCTTAGCTTTCTTGGGAACAGGAACAATGGTGGCCCTCTTGAAGCATGTGGGAACAGCAGACTGGGATAAGGATTGATTGAATATGTCTGTAAACACACCAGCCAGCTGGTCTGCGCATGCTCGGCGGATGCGGCCGGGGCTGCCGTCTGGGCCTGCAGCCCACGTTTCAATGTTTTACTCACGTTGACTACAGTGAAGGAGAGCCCGCAGGTTTTGGTAGCGGGCCGTGTCAGTGGCACTGTATTGTCCTCAAAGCTAGCAAAAAAGTTGTTTAGTCTGTCTGGGAGCAAGGCATCGTGGTCCGCGACAGGGCTGGTTTTTCTTTTGTAGTCCGTGATTTACTGTAGACCCTGCCACATACCTCTCGTGTCTGAGCCGTCGAATTGTGACTCCACTTTGTCTCTATACTGACGCTTAGCTTGTTTGATTGTCTTGTGGAGGGAATAGCTACACTGTTTGTATTCGGTCATGTTTCCGGTCACCTTGCCCTGATTAAAAGCAGTGGTTTGTGCTTTCAGTTTGCGCGAATGCTGCCATCAATCCACAGTTTCTGGTTGGGGAATGTTTTAATAGATGCTGTGGGTACAACATCACCGATGCACTTGCTAATAAACTCGCTCACCAAATCAGCGTATTCGTCAATGTTGTTGTTCGACGTTATGCTGAACATATCCCAGTCCACGTGATCGAAGCAATATTGAAGCATGGAATCCGATTGGTCGGACCAGCATTGAACAGACCTGAGCGCGGGTGCTTCCTGTTTTAGTTTCTGTCTATAGGCTGGGAGCAACAAAATGGAGTCGTGGTCAGCTTTTCCGAAGGGAGGGCGGGGGAGGGCCTTATATGCGTCGCAGAAGTTAGAATAACAGTGATCTAGGATTTTGCCGGCCCTGGTAGCACAATCGATATGCTGATAGAATTTGGGGAGCCTTGTTTTCAGATTAGCAATGTGGATAATCTTGTGACAAAGCTTACATTGAAATTGGGTTTTTATTTTCGTAATAAGGCTTGCTTCCCGCTTATGGCTAGAAAGAAGCTTGTTCAGGCCACTTTTCTCTCTGTAATTGATTATGGTTGTCACACTCTGATCAGTTTCACCTGTCCTCGTTATTGTCTCCTGCCCCCTCCAGGTGTGGCTTGTTTTCCCCAGTGTATTTATCCCTGTGTTTCCCGTCTCTCTGCACCAGTTCGTCCTGTATGTTTCCAAGTCAACCAGCGGTTTTCCTGTTCTCCTGCTTTTTGCATTCTCCTTTTTCTAGTTCTGCCGGTTTTGACCCTTGCCTGTTTCTGGACTTTGTACCCGCCTGCCTGGCCATTCTGCCTGCCTTGACCACGAGCCTGTCTGCCACTCTGTACCTCCTGGACTGGTTTTGACCTTTTTGTCTGTCCACGACCATTCTCTTGCCTACCCCTTTGGATTAATAAACATTGTAAGACTCCAACCATCTGCCTCCTGTGTCTGCATTTGGGTCTCGTCTTGTGCCTTGATAATGGTGACTCGTTGTATATGCATACAGCCTCTTTCTTACAGAGACTGGACTCTGTTTATCATGCATCCTTGCGCTTTATTACAAATGCCAAGTCACTCACCCACCATTGTACCAAATGGTATGTTGGACCTCACTTTATATGCGCAGAAAGATACATTTGTAGGTGTTCATCTACAAAACCTTTTTGGGTAAACTCCCTCGTTACCTCTGTAGTCTGGCCTCCTTCACAAGCAGCAGTTACCATACCCGGTCTGCTAGGTGGTTGCTACTTAAAGTCCCCAGGACATTCACAGTGTTAGGCAAGACTGCCTTCTCTTCTTGTGCACCAGACACATTGAATAATCTACAATCCATGCTTAAATCTAGATATTGTCATGACGTTGGCCTCTTTGGGTACAGGGCTATCAGTTGACCCCCTCCCCTTTGTACCATCCCCCAACATACCTTCCCCCCAACCCAGGCCCTGTGTGAAAGGGTTGTAAAAACTCTAAGAGGAGAATCTCCTACCACAGGTTTCATAGAGAGACAAAGGAAATTCTTCCAACTCATAGAATTGGAGAACCGAGCGACATGTGTGTTCTGGAGAAGGTATGGAAGATTGGTGAAGAATCCAGCTACGAACTGGTCCGCTTGGTACAATTTTGTGATACTCAGAAGAGACAATATAGCCATATTACCATAAAACTGTTTATATAATAGCCTCAGCGATGAGACTTGCATCATAATGGTTGTATAAAATGTATTAATAAGGATAAAGCTATTTGTAATACATTGAGATGCTATGTACTGATGTTAATGTGATAGAATTGGATTTCTGTACCAAGCTTCACTCAGCCATCGGCACGCCCCCCAAGGGACACAGACAGGACCAGGCGTCATTTGACAAGCCTGTTCCAGGGTCACCTATAAAAACCCCCACCCTGATTTACTTTCTTAAGACCAGGCCTGCACTCCATGGCCAGTAGGTTTTACCATTCAAGTACTCTACTGAAAGTGAACCATACCACATGGTTAACTTTTAGACTATCGATATCGACAGAATAAGAACAAGTCTTTGATATTAATTATTAGTCTGCAGCTTAGTAAATTATATCATCAAATGCGAAGACCAACGAAACATCCATTCTATGACGACATTAATGAATGTCGCTCTGAAAGATCCATTCTAACCGAGAGAGAGAGAGAGAGAGAGAGAGAGAGAGAGAGAGAGAGAGAGAGAACTCTCCATCAGAGCAGAACTCTTCAACAAGGATCCCGACGACACTGAGCGTAAATATATATTGATTGCAATTGTTCCCGAATGAGTGAGCGTTCAATTGTCAATTGTAATATTAATGAACTCTGTAGGTGTGCATCCTCAGCTGACTTTTATGATCCATTGTTCAACAGGCCAACCTGCCTGTTAGCCCATTAGGGCACATTACGCTACCAATCCTTTGTGACGTTAATTACTGTTTGTATGTTTTCTGTTAATTACTTAGTGTAGTAAATAAATGATTTTAAGACAATTGATGTATGGATGATTTTAGTAAAGACTGGGTTCGTGCAGATACAACAATTTACGACGTTTGGAATGAGACTGGACTAGAGGTAAAATACACCATTTAACCTGTCTGGGCTAGGGGGCAGTATTGAGAATTTTGGAAAAATATGTTCCCATTTTTAACTGCCTCCTACACCAACTCAGAAGCTAGAATATGCATATTATTGTTCAGGTTTGGATAGAAAACACTCTGAATTTTCTAAAACTGTTTGAATGGTGTCTGTGAGTATAACAGAACTCCTATGGCAGGCAAAAACCTGACAAGGTTTCAAGCAGGAAGTACCCTGTCTGACAAGGAGTCGTGCGTCTTGCATCTTTTTATTGAAAAGTAAGGATCTTAGCTGTAACGTGACAATTCCCAGGGCTCCAATAGGCTCTCAGAGCCCGCGAAATAACTGAAGGTTTACGAGGGAGCCTCAGGTTGAAACAGATTATCGCCTTTTGTAAGTGGCTGCTCCGAGGACCTTTGAATGATGCGCGTGCATGAGTCGCTTCTGAGGAGAAATTTTATTCGGCTGTTTAGGCTCAATGCATACTCCCGGTCGGAATATTATCACTTCTCTACGACATAAATGGCATAAAAATTGGTTTTAAACAGCGGTTGACATGCTTCGAAGTACGGTAATGGAATATTTAGACATTTTTGACACGCCAATGCGCCATGCGCGAAACCGGGAAGAAGCATTCTACAACTCACGAACAAAACGTCGCTGTTTGGATATAACGATGGATTATTTGGGACCAAACCAACATTTGTTATTGAAGTAGAAGTCCTGGCAGTGTATTCTGATGAAGAACAAGCAAGGTAAGAACATTTTTCTTATAGGAAATGTGATTTTGGTGGATGCTGACCTGGGTGGGTATCTAAATAGCTAGCCCTGTAATGCCGGGCTATGTACTTAGATTATTGCAAAATGTGCTTCATCCGAAAAGCTATTTTAAAATCGGACATATCGAGTGCATAGAGGAGTAATGTATCTATAATTCTTAAAATAATTGTTATGCTTTTTGTGAACGTTTATCGTGAGTAATTTAGCAAACTGTTAGTAAATTCAATGGAAGTTTGCCGGGGATTATGCGTTTTCTGAACGTCACATGCTAATGCAAAAAGCTGTTTTTTGATATAAATATGAACTTGATTGAACAGACATGCATGTATTGTATAACACAATGTCCTAGGTGTGTCATCTGATGAAGATCATCAAAGGTTAGTGCTGCATTTAGCTGTGGTTTGGGTTTATGTGACATGATATGCTAGCTTGAAAAATGGCTGTCTGATTTTTTCTGGCTGGGCACTCTGCTGACATAATCTAATGTTTTGCTTTCGTTGTAAAGCCTTTTTGAAATCGGACAGTGGGGTTAGATTAACGAGATTCTTGTCTTTAAATAGCTGTAAAATAGTCATATGTTTGAGAAATTGAAGTAATAGTATTTCTAACGATTCAAAAATCGCGCCACTGGAATTTCAGTAGCTGTTACGTAGGTGGGACGAAATCGTCCCACATACCCCAGACAGGTTAAACCAGAAGATAATCGGCCTATATTATAATATAGGCTGTGAACTTTATTGATCAAACGTTGGCTCATAGTTTAGGGATCCCTATTGTACCGGTGAAAGTACCTTTTTCCATTCACACCTTAGATAGTCGACCATTAGGGTCAGGGTTGATTAGGGAGGCCACGGCTCCATTGACTATGGTGACGCAGGGGGGTCACAAGGAGAAAATTCGTATTTTCCTTATTGACACTCCTGCGTATCCAGTGGTGCTGGGTCTGCCCTGGTTAACTAGTCATACCCCCACTTTTTCTTGGCCACAGAGGGCTCTTACGGGGTGGTCGCGAGACTGCTCAGGTAGGTGTGTAGGGTGCTACTACGGTGGAAAGTCCAGACCAGGTCTCCACCGTGCGCATTCCCCCTGAATATGCCGATTTGGCTCTCGCCTTCTGTAAAAGGAAGGCAACTCAATTACCACCTCATTGACAGGGGGATTGTGCGATAAATCTCATGGCAGACGCTACACTTCCCAAGAGTCACGTGTATCCCCTGTCGCAAGCGGAGACGGTGGCTATGGAGACATATGTTTCCGAATCCCTGCGTCAGGGATACATTAGGCCCTCCATCTCACCCGTCTCCTCGAGTTTCTTTTTTGTGAAGAAGAAGGACGGGGGTCTGCGACCGTGCATTGATTATCGAGGTCGTAATAAAATGACAGTGGGGTACAGTTACCCGCTACCTCTGATGGCCCCGGTGATTGAATTAATGCACGGCATACTTCATCACAAAACTGGATCTCCTGGTGCGTATCCGAGATGGAGACGAGTGGAAGACAGCATTTAGTACCACCTCAGGGCATTATGAGTACCTTGTCATGCCGTACGGGTTAAAAAATGCTCCATCAGTCTTCAAATCTTTTGTCGATGAGATTTTCAGGGACCTGCACGGGCAGGGTGTAGTGGTGTATATCGATGACATTCTGATTTACTCCGCTACATGCGCCGAGCATGTGTCCCTGGTGCGCAAGTGCTTGGTCGGCTGTTGGAGCCTGTATGTCAAGGCTGAGATGTATGTCAAGGCTGAGAAATGCTTGTTCTTTAAACAGTCCGTCTCTTTCTTAGGATATCGCCTATCTACGTCAGGAGTGGAGTTGGAGAGTGACCGTATTACAGCCGTGCGTAATTGGCCGACTCCTACCACGGTAAAGGAAGTGCAGCGATTTTTAGGGTTTGCCCATTACTACCGGAGATTTATCCTGGGTTTTGGTCAGATAGCTGCTCCCATTACCTCACTGCTGAAGGGGGGTCCGGTGCGCTTGCAGTGGTCGACTGGGGCAGATAGGGCGTTTAGGAAACTGAAGGCTCTGTTTACCTCGGTTCCTGTGTTGGCTCATCCGGATCCGTCTCTGCAATTCATAGTGGAGGTGGACACATCTGAGGCTGGGATAGGAGCAGAGCTCTCTCAGCGTTCAGGTACGCCCCTGTGTCTTCTTCTCTAAGAAGCTCAGCCCAGCAGAGCAAAACTATGATGTGGGGGACAGGGAGCTGTTGGCTATCGTCAAGGCTCTGAAGGTGTGGAGACACTGGCTTGAGGGGGCTAAACACCCCTTTCTCATCTGGACTGACCACCGCAATCTGGAGTACATCCGGGAGGCAAGGAGACTGAATCCTCGCCAGGCAAGGCCATGTTTTTCACCCGTTTTGTGTTTACCCTCTCTTATAGACCAGGTTCCCAGAACGTCAAGGCAGACGCACTGTCCCGGCTGTATGACACAGAGGAGCGGTCCATGGATCCCACTCCCATCATCCCAGCCTCTTGTTTGGTGGCACCGGTAGTGTGGGAGCTGGACGCGGACATTGAGCGGCCGTCACGTGCAGAGCCCGTTCCCCCTCAGTGTCCAGCTGGGCGTCTGTACGTTCCGTCCGCTGTCCGTGACCGATTGATCTACTGGGCTCACACGTCACCCTCCTCTGGTCATCCTGGGATTGGTCGGACAATGCGCTGTCTTAGTGGGAGGTACTGGTGGCCCACCTTAGCTAAAGACGTGAGGGTTTATGTTTCCTCCTGCTCAGTGTGCGCCCAGTGCAAGGCTCCTAGACACCTACCCAGGGGTAAGTTACAACCCTTACCCGTTCCACAACGGCCGTGGTCGCACTTGTCGGTGGATTTCATAACCGATCTTCCACCATCACAAGGTAACACCACGATCCTGGTCGTTGTGGATCGCTTTTCTAAGTCCTGTCGTCTCCTCCCTTTGCCCGGTCTCCCTACGGCCCTACAGACGGCGGAGGCTCTGTTTACACACATCTTTCGGCACTACGGGGTGCCTGAGGATATAGTGTCTGATCGAGGGCCCCAGTTCACGTCAAGGGTTTGGAAGGCGTTCAGGGAACGTCTGGGGGTCTCGGTTAGCCTTACCTCGGGTTTTCACCCCGAAAGTAACGGGCAGGTGGAGAGAGTTAATCAGGATGTGGGTAGGTTTCTGAGGTCTTATTGCCAGGATCGGCCGGGGGAGTAGGCAGCGTTTGTGCCCTGGGCAGAGATGGCTCAGAACTCGCTCCGCCACTCCTCCACTAACCTCACTCCATTTCAGTGTGTGTTGGGTTATCAGCCGGTTCTGGCCCCTTGGCATCAGAGTCAGACCGAGGCTCATGCAGTGGACCACTGGTTCCGGCGCGCGGAGGAGACCTGGGACGCAGCTCACGTCCGCCTTCTGCGCGCCATACAACGTCAAAAAGCTGGTGCAGACCATCGCCGCAGTGAGGCCCCGGGGTTTGCACCGGCGGACAGGGTCTGGCTCTCGACCCGAAACCTGCCCCTCCGCCTGCCCTGCCGGAAGCTGAGTCCGCGGTTTGTGGGGCCGTTTAAAGTCCTGAGGAGATTGAACGAGGTATGTCATAGGTTAAAGCTTCCCACCAATTACCGCATTAACCCCTTGTTCCATGTGTCTCTCCTCAGGCCGGTGGTGGCTGGCCTACTCCAGGAGGCCGAGGTGCGGGAGGTTCCTCCACCCCCTCTGGACATTGAGGGGGCCCCGGCGTACTCCGTTCGATCCATCATGGATTTGAGACGTCGGGCGAGAGTTCTTCAGTACCTCGTGGACTGGGAGGGGTACGGTCCGGAGGAGAGATGCTGGGTTCCGGAGGAGGACGTGTTAGATCCTTCCATGTTGAGCGAGTTCCATCGTCTCCATCCGGATCGCCCTGCGCCTCGTCCTCCGGGTCGGTCGTCCCCGAGGGCGGTGTCGACGCACTGCTGGAGCCGCGCGTTGGGGGGGGGGTACTGTCACGACTTCTACCGAAGTTGATGCCCCTCCTTGTTCGGGTGGTGTTCGGCGATCGAAGTCACAGGTCTTCTAGCCACCATTGATCAGTTTTTCATTTTCCATTGGTTTTGTCTGGTCTCTTTACACACCTGTTTCATATCCCAGTAATTATATGTTGTGTATTTAACCCTCTGCTTCCCCTCATTTCTCTGTCGGTGATTGTTTGTTATGTTATGTACGTGTTGTTTATGTATCGGTGTGCGACGGGTTATTGTTTACCCAGATTAATTTCTACGTGGGTTTTGGAGTTAGTTTTGGAAATAAATACTCCATTTTTTAACCACTCTGTTTTCTCCTGCGCCTGACTTCCCTGCCACCTACATACACGAACTATGACATGTATGCTAATTAGATATCGTCACTAGCTTGGTACCGCTAGTTAAAAGCACAAATTCCATTTTTGGTATGATTGTTCATCCTGTAAAACTATTGCTGACTCATGTAGCCTACGGTAGGTGGAAGAATATTCCAGCCTGACTAGAGTCCAATCTCAGTACATGTAGTTCTCACCTTCATTGGAATCAACAAAAGAGGCGGGAGGAACAAACTATTTCAGCCAAGATGGCTGCTGTTTATCTGGTAAGAATACGATACATTTAACTTGTTATTAAGTAAATATGCATGTTTACTGAACAATACAAACATTTTTTGGAATGTGTGTAATTACCTTCAACTAACTAGCTATTTATTTTGCAGTACCTATGAGAAAGCTCTGGTAATGACCATCAATCTTTATGGAGCTGACACTCAGTCATTACCCTCCTCAAATTACCCACATGAACACCATGAGCACCCCTGCTATCTTTACTGTCATTTGGGTTGGATGTGAAGAGAGCTGTGTACACTGGCAGGTGAGTCTCACAAAAACCCACTTCTATCTTTTCTTCAAAACTTTTGTGATTTAGCCACATCCTTCCATTTACATCCATCCAGCTATATCAATCCAGCGCTCACTGATGATTGGCAATTCTCCACGCTTTGGCACCCTATTAGAGTTTGCATGATGCTCAATGGCAAAGGTTATCATAAGTGCATTCAGATCAAATGAAGAGATCGATCAATCTATGGACAACTTGTACCTTTTGGTACCCAGCAGGTGTACTAGTAGACTTAAACTACGAAATGTTTAATCGGGTTGTTCGAGCCCTGGATGCTGATTGGCTGAAATCTATGGTATATGAGACCATATACGATGACAGTGACATGGCGCCGACAGAGATGGTCACCTCGCTTCGTGTTCTTAGGTAACTATGCAGTATTTAGTTTTTTTTATGTATTATTTCTTACACTGTTACCCCAATGAAATCTTAAGTCTTATTACATACAGCCGGGAAGAACTATTGGATATAAGAGCAACATCAACTTACTAACATTACAACCAGGAATACGACTTTCCCCAAGCGGATCCTCTGTTTGGACCACCACCAGGGACAATGGATCGGATCCCAGTAGGCGAGTCAAAACAACGGCGCCGCAGAAGGGGCAGACGGAGCGGTCTTCTGGTCAGGCGCTGTAGACGGGCACATCGCTCACCGCTCCCGAGTATACTACTCGCCAATGTCCAGTCTCTTGACAACAAGGTAGACAAAATTCGAGCAAGGGTTGCCTTCCAGAGAGACATCAGAGATTGTAACATTCTCTGTTTCACGGAAACATCATTGTTATGATTAACTTATGATTAACGAGTCGTGGTGTGATCATAACAACATACAGGAACTCAAGTCCTTTTGTTCACCTGACCTAGAATTCCTGACAATCAAATGCCGACCGCATTATCTACCAAGAGAATTCTCTTCGATTATAATCACAGCCGTGTATATCCCCCCTGAGCAGACACCTCGACGGCCTGAAAGAACTTCATTGGACTCTATGTAAGCTGGAAACCACATATCCTGATGCTGCATTTATTGCAGCTGGGGATTTTAACAAAGCTATTCTGATAACAAGGCTCCCTAAATTTTATCAGCATATCGAATGTATGACCCAGGCTGGCAGTATTCTGGATCATTGCTACTCTAAATTCCGCAACGCATACAAAGCCCTCCTTCGCCCTCCTCCACGACTCCATTTTGTTGCTCCCAGCCTATAGACAGAAATTAAAACTGGAAACGTCTGTGCTCAGGTATTGTTCAACGCTGTTCTGACCAATCTAATTCCACGCTTCAAGATTGCTTCCATCACGTGGACTGGGATATGTTCTGAATAGCCTCAGACAACAACATTGATGTATACGCTGATTCGGTGAATGAGTTTATTAGCAAGTGCATCGGTGATGTTGTACCCACGGTGACTATTAAAACCTTCCCCAACCAGAAACTGTGGATTGATGGCAGCATTCGTGGAAACCACTGCTTTTAATCATGGCAAGGCGACCGGAAACATGACCGAATACAAACAGTGTAGCTATTCCCTCCGCATGGCAATCAAACAAGCTAAGCGTCTGTATAGTAAGTAGAGTAAAGTAGAGTCGCAATTCAACGGATCAGACACGAGACGTATGTGGCAGGGTCTACAGTCAGTCATGGATTACAAAAAAAACAGCCCCATCGCAGACACCGATGCCTTGCTCCCAGACAAACTGAACAACTTCTTTGCTCACTTTGAAGACAATACAGTGCCACTGACACGGCCTGCTACCAAAACCTGCGGGCTCTCCTTCACCGCAGCCAACTTGAGTAAAACATTTAAACGTGTCAACCCTCGAAAGGCTGCTGGCCCAGACATCATCCCTAGCCGCGTACTCAGAGCATGCGCAGACCAGCTGGCTGGTGTGTTTACGGACATATTCACTGAATCCCTATCCCAGTCTGCTGTTCCCACATGCTTCAAGAGGGCCACCATTGTTCTTGTTCCCAAGAAAGACAATAGGTCGACAGACAACGCAATCGCAATCACACTGCACATTGCCCTAACCCATCTGGACAAGAGGAATACCTATGTAAGAATGCTGTTCATTGATTACAGCTCAGCATTTAACAACATAGTACCCTCCAAACTTGTCAATAAGCTTGAGACCCTGGGTCTCGACCCCGCCCTCAGCAACTGGGTCCTGGATTTTCTGACGGGCCGCCCCCAGGTGGTGAGTGTAGGGTCCCCACAAGGGTGCGTTCTCAGCCCTCTCCTGTACTCCCTGTTCACCCATGACTGCGGGGCCATGCACACCTCCAACTCAATCATCAAGTTTGCAGACTACACTACAGTGGTAGGTTTGATTACCAACAATGACGAGACGGCCTACAGGGAGGAGGTGAGGGCCCTCAGACTATAGTGTCAGGAAAATAACCTCACACTCAACATCAACAAAACAAAGGAGATGATCGTGGACTTCAAGAAATAGCAGAGGGACATACAGATCACGGACAAACTGAAATGGTCCACCCACACAGACAGCGTGGTGAAGAAGGCGCAACAGCGCCTCTTCAACCTCAGGAGGCTGATGAAATTTGGCTTGTCACTGAAAACACTCACAAACTTTTACAGGTGCACAATCGAGAGCATCCTGTCGGGCTGTATCACCGCCTGGTACAGCAGCTGCTGCGCCCACAACCGTTAGGCTCTCCAGAGGGTAGTGAGGTCTGCACAATGCATCAGCAGGGGCAAACTACCTGACCTCCAGGACACCTACACCACCCGATGTCACAGGAAGGCCAAAAAGATCATCAAGGACAATAACCACCTGAGCCACTGCCTGTGGCGAGGTCAGTACAGGTGCATCAAAGCTAGGACTGAGAGGCTGAAAAGCAGCTTCTATCTCAAGGCCATCAGACTGTTAAACAGCCATCACTAACAGAGAGCGGCTGCTGCCAACATACTGACTCAAATTTCTAATTTAATGTATCACGAGTCACTTTAAAACAATGCCACTTTGTATGATGTTTACATACCCTACATACTCATCTCATATGTATATACTGTACTCTATACCATCTACTATCTCTGCATACATCTCTTGCTGCTGGTGATTCTCTGATCCACCTCTACGCAGACGACACCATTCTGTATACTTCTGGCCCTTCTTTGGACACTGTGTTAACTAACCTCAAGAAGAGCTTCAATGTCACACAACTCTACTTCCATGGCCTCCAACTGCTCTTAAATGTGAGTAAAACTAAATGCATGCTCTTCAGCAGATCGCTGCTCGCACCTGCCCGCCCGTTCAGCATCACTACACTGGACGGTTCTGACTTAGAATACGTGGACATCTACAAATACCTATGTGTCTGGTTAGACTGTAAACTCTCCTTCCAGACTCACATCAAACATCTCCAATCCAAAATTAAATCTAGAATCGGCTTCCTATTTCGCAACAAAGCATCCTTCACTCATGCTGCCAAACATACCCTCGTAAAACTGACTATCCTACCAATCCTTGACTTCGGCGATGTAATTTTCAAAATAGCCTCCAACACTATATTCAGCAAATTGGATGCAGTCTATCACAGTGCCATCCGTTTTGTCACCAAAGCACCATATAGTACCCACCACTGCGACCTGTATGCTCTCGTTGGCTGGCACTTGCTTCATATTTGTCACCAAACCCACTGGCTCCAGGTCATCTATAAGTCTTTGCTAGGTAAAGCCCCGCCTTATCTCAGGTCATCGGTCACCATAGCAGCACCCACCCTTAGCACATGCTCCAGCAGGTATATTTCACAGGTCACCCCCAAAGCCAATTCCTCCTTTGGCCGCCTTTCCTTCCAGTTCTCTGCTGCCAATGACTGGAACTAATTGCAAAAATCACTGAAGCTGGAGACTCATATCTCCCTCTCTAATTTTAAGCACCAGTTGTCAGAGCAGCTCACAGATTACTGCACCTGTACATAGCCCATCTGTAAATAGCCCATCCAACTACCTCATCCCCATACTGTTATTTATTTTATTTATTTTGCTCCTTTGCACCCCAGTATCTCTAGTTGCACATGCATCTTCTGCACATCTGTCACTCCAGTGTTTAATTGCCAAATTGTAATTATTTCACCACTATGGCCTATTTATTGTCTTACCTCCCTTATCTTACCTCATTTGCACACACTGTATATATAATTTTTTATTGTGTTATTGGCTGTATGTTTGTTTATTCCATGTGTAACTCTGTGTTGTTTTTGCGCACTGCTTTGCTTTGTCTTGGCCACGTCGCAGTTGTAAATGAGAACTTGTTCTCAACTGGCCTACCTGGTTAAATAAAGGTGAAATAAAAAAATACTGCATCTTGCCTATGCCACACGGCCATCGCTCATCCATATATTTATATGTACATATTCTCATTAGTTCCTTTACACTTGTGTGTATAAGGTAGTTGTTGTGAAATTGCTAGATTACGTGGAACTAGAAGCACAAGCATTTCGCTACACTCGCATTAACATCTGCTAACCATGTGTATGTGACCAATAACATTTGATTTGATGGGTGTGAAGCAAAGCTACTTATTTACTGTTCTAATTACGTTCGTAGCCTGTTTATAATAGCAATAAGGCACCTCAGGGTTTGTGGTATATGGTCAATAATATACCTTGGCTAAAAGCTATATCCAGGAACTCCACATTGTGTTGTTTGGCTAAGAGCTGTATCCAGACTCTCCACGTTGCATCGTGCGACTAAGAGCTGTATCCAGGTGTCAAGGCCGTCGTAAGAATTGGACCAAAATGCAGCAGGTACGTGAATGCTAATTTTCTTCTTTATTAAATAACATTAACGACGAAAACAGTCCTGTCAGGCACACAGCTAAACAAGAAACAACTACCCACAAAACCCATAGAAAAACACCCCTACTAAATAGGACCTTCAATTAGAGGCAACGAGGAACAGCTGCCTCCAATTGAAGGTCAAAACAATAAACTAAACATAGAAATAGAATAACTAGAAAATAGAACATAGAAATACAAAACATAGAACACTACCCAAAAACCCTGACAGCACAAAACAAACACACTGTCACGTCCTGGCCAGTATAAGGGTTAATTGTCATTGTAGTTTGGTCAGGACGTGGCAGAGGGTATTCGTTTTATGTGGTTCGGGGTGGTGTGTTTGTTGAAAGGGCATTTGATTTAAGTATTCCGGGGTTTGTTGGGCACTGTCTGATATTCATGTATTCTATGTTTAGTCTAGTGAGTCTGTTTCTATGTTTGGTTAATTGGGGTTGGGACTCTCAGTTGAAGGCAGGTGTTGTCTATTTGCCTTTGATTGAGTGTCCCATATATTAGGGTGTGTTTGTGTTTGTCATTTGTGGGAGATTGTTCTGTGTTTAGCCTTGTGCCTTGCCAGACGGTTTTGTTGATTGTTCGTTCTGTTGTTATTTTGGTGTTCATTTTGAATTGATTAAACGTCAAGATGAGCATACACATACCGGCTGCATTTTGGTCTTCCTTTTCCAACGACAACCGTGACAGAATCTCCCACCACCAAAGGACCAAGCAGCAGAGGAAGGAGCAAAGGGATTTCGAGTTGGACTGGCGGGAGAAATGGACGTGGGAGGAAGTTCTGGACGGGGCTGGACCTTGGCACCAGGCTGGGGAGTACCGTCGCCCACGGGAGGAAATTGAGGCAGCCAAGGCAGAGAGGCGGAGGTACGAGGCCTTGGACGCGCTGAGGGAGAAGCACGAGAGGCACCCCCAAGAAATGTATTTGGAGGGGCACACGGGTAGTTTGGCTAGGCCAAGGAAGAGCCGGAAGCCAGCTACCCATGGTTATATGGAGGAGCGTATGAGGTGGAGGGCGCCATGTTTCGCTGAGGTGCGCACTATCTCACCCATATGCACGCACAGTCCGGTGCGCCCCATTCCAGCCCGCGCAGATGCCGTGCTAGAGTGGGCATCCAGCCTGGGAGGAGGATGCCTGCGCAGCGCATCTGGTCGCCGGTACGCCTCCTCGGACCAGGCTACCCTACTCCCGCTCTAAGCACGGCAACCATCAGGCCCCTACACAGCCCAGTTCGCCCTGTACTAGCACCCCGCTCGTACAGGGCTACTAGTTCCATCCAGTCAGGACGGGGTTGTGCAGGAGGTAAGATCAAGACCGCCTGTGCGCCTCCATAGCCCTGGGTTTCCAGTTCCTGTCTCTCGTGCGGACCCGGAAGTGCGTCAGCCCAGTCCGACTCATCCTGTTCCCGCTCCCCGCACTAGCCTGGAGTTGCATGTTCCCAGTCTGGTACGTCCAGTACCAGCACCACGCACCAGGCTTCAAGTGCGTCATCCCAGTCCGACGTCGCCAGAGCTGCCCGTCTGTCAAGAGTCGCCAGAGCCGCCCGTCTGTCAAGAGTCGCCAGAGCCGCCCGTCTGTCAAGAGTCGCCAGAGCCGCCCGTCTGTCAAGAGTCGCCAGAGCCGCCCGTCTGTCAAGAGTCGCCAGAGCCGCCCGTCAGTCAGGAGTCGCCAGAGCCGCCCGTCAGTCAGGAGTCGCCAGAGCCGCCCGTCAGTCAGGAGTCGCCAGAGCCGCCCGTCAGTCAGGAGTCGCCAGAGCCGCCCGTCAGTCAGGAGTCGCCAGAGCCGCCCGTCAGTCAGGAGTCGCCAGAGCCGCCCGTCAGTCAGGAGTCGCCAGAGCCGCCCGTCAGTCAGGAGTCGCCAGAGTGGCCAGACTGCCCGGAGTCGCCAGAGTGGCCAGACTGCCCGGAGTCACCAGAGTGGCCAGACTGTCCGGAGTCGCCAGAGTGGCCAGACTGCCCGGAGCCGCCAGAGTGGCCAGACTGCCCGGAGCCGCCAGAGTGGCCAGACTGCCCGGAGCCGCCAGAGTGGCCAGACTGCCCGGAGCTGCCAGAGTGGCCAGACTGCCCGGAGCTGCCAGAATGCCCCAGCGGCCAGGATCAGCCAGAGTGGCCCATCTGCCCAGAGTCTGCCGATGACCAAAACCCAAGGGAGTCTAGCAGCAACCTTGAACTGAGTAAGCCTGACAATTCAGAACTTAAAGAGATTAACTGTTTATTTGCTGAGTCTGCATACAGGTTGGAGAGGTGGAGGTCTGCCCATGATCCGGAGCAGGGGGAGTCTGCCTACGGTCCGAGGCTGATCGGGTCGGTCGGCACTCTGGAGGACAATAGGCCGGAGCCTGAACCATCACCTGCATAGGTGGGTTGGGGAGGGGGGGTGTAGCACAAGTGCCGTCGGTGACGGCAGCCACCCTCCCTTCCCTCCCTTTAGTTTAGGGGGGATTTTTTGTTGTTGTTTGGGGTTTTTGTTATTTTTGAGGTGCTTCCGGGGTTAGCACCTTTAGGGGGGGGGGTACTGTCACGTCCTGGCCAGTATAAGGGTTAATTGTCATTGTAGTTTGGTCAGGATGTGGCAGAGGGTATTCGTTTTATGTGGTTCTGGGTGGTGTGTTTGTTGAAAGGGCATTTGATTTAAGTATTCCGGGGTTTGTTGGGCACTGTCTGATATTCATGTATTCTATGTTTAGTCTAGTGAGTCTGTTTCTATGTTTGGTTAATTGGGGTTGGGACTCTCAGTTGAAGGCAGGTGTTGTCTATTTGCCTTTGATTGAGAGTCCCATATATTAGGGTGTGTTTGTGTTTGTCATTTGTGGGAGATTGTTCTGTGTTTAGCCTTGTGCCTTGCCAGACGGTTTTGTTGATCGTTCGTTCTTTTGTTATTTTGGTGTTCATTTTGAATTGATTAAACGTCAAGATGAGCATACACATACCGGCTGCATTTTGGTCCTCCTTTTCCAACGACAACCGTGACACACACCCCTGCCACGTCCTGACCAAACTACAATAACAAATACCCCCTTATACTAGTCAGGACGTGACACCAGGCTCTCGTGCTCATTTAATACTATGCGATAACAGAGCTAAGCCACCAGGGAAAAGCACAGGAGGAAAATAACATTTTTTTTTTAAATCAATTGGAAACGTGCACAGACAAAAGGTCAGAATTTCTTTATTTTTTCCTCTTCTCCTTCCCTTTAGTTTTTCCCTCAGGTATATGGTTAACCGCAAGCACAGACACAGACACTCAGCTCTGTGTTTTCCAAAACTGCTTGAGGATATTCAGGAGAGGAAACCATAAAAGTTCAACACCCTTTGGTGGTTGGAGACATGAATGTGATGAGGGGGTTGGATGCCAGTGTGTGTTGAGAATTGACACACAGACTTGTTTTTGTGGTTTTAGTTGACTTTTTCGCTACATGTGCAAAACGAATTATGAATGAAAAAGAAACATGTTTCGTTCCATTGTTTCAAATGAGGTTCAGGGTTCTCGCTCTCTCTTCCAGGTTCTTTGATGAACAATGACACTGGTTGGGGAACAAATAAATAACGTTTTTATGTGACACTCACCTCTAGCCTTTGTTTATGTGATGGAAATCCATTAATGTCATCCATTCCAAAATGACCCATGGTTATTATTCTACTAGAGGCCCTTCAACACAGCCTTCATCATCCCAGTGTGTCTTTAGAAGTGCATCCAGGAATTAATTTGGTTACAAAATCCTGGAGTTTCTACACTATAAACCCCAAGGCATTTTTAACTTAAATACTTCTAGTAAATTGAACTAAAAGTATATTAAAAGTCATTATTACTTAAAATGGTTATGTGGTACTGACTCAAAACTAAATCAAAATTCACATCAGCCAAAAAATGTAAAGCTGTGATAACAAATGAACTTTTTTTCCCATTATGCTCTACTGCAGGTAGATTTGGGGGAATTGTTTTTAATATCTGTGTTTTTGCATGTACATTGAGTGATTGATTAATCTTATGCTACACAAAGATAAACACAATTTAATTGTATAAACTAATCCAATCATTTAGTTAGATATTTTTTAAACGTTACTGAAATGTTTGTTCCAATTTAAATGGTTTAGGTAGTCTCTTCACAAAGTTCCTAACCCTGGCAGCCATTATGAATGCAGGTTGCGATTGAATAAAAAACCCAACTGTTGGATATCCTAACTCTGGCTGGATTACAACAGCATTTATGCATCAATTTGCAAGTCAGCATAATGTGCCTTGCAGGTATGGTTGAAAATTCTGTAAAGTTTCACAGGTTTTCCAGAAATCCCAGTTGGAAGATTCCTGGAGATCCCTTAGACCAGAATTTTTTGTATGTATTTCCATAAAGAGTTTAATTACAATGACAACATTCCAACCAGGTTGTTCAAGATTGTCGTCAAAATTGGACCTCTATTTGTGCTTTCAAAACCGGCTGCAAGGGGCAACGGTGAGCACTATTACCATATAGTAGGCTTGGGTTGTGGACGGGGATGGTATATTGATGTAATTGTACAAAACACTTTTAAATTTGACATTTTGAGCAACTTCAAAATGTGGTGTTTGGAGAACATCTAATTCTGCAAGACTGTGAGAGCTTGATTAACATTCTCCTAGGAACTCACTTGGTGAAGGCCACAAGAATAAAAATGAATGAATTCAACAACCATGTCTCTGCCACTAACAAATACAGTCATGGGTGGTAACAGTTCCACTCGAAAAGGCAAGGGACACTGGGAAATTATATTGGAGGCGTGGCTTGTTTGGGGCATTACTCAACATTTTGAAGATGATAGAAGACAAATCTGGACCCCATACAGGGTCACCGTGACTTTGTCGGTTTGTATAATGACTTATTGAAACTTGTTACAAATGATGGAGTCACGCATGGTTCACCGGATTATATTTTGAAAGAGGACGTAAAGTACTTTAAGAATATGTTTTCGTTTCAGTCTACTCCATTTCCACTAACCCAAGCTAATAGTATAGATTTTTTTCCTATAAATAATGTAAAATTAACATCTAACCCAAGCTAATTGTATAGATTTTTTTCCTATAAATAATGTAAAATTAACATCTCTACAGAAAGACACATGAAGGCCAAATTACAGAGGAGGAACTTCTTGATGCAATTAAAGCCTTTAAGGCTGGGAAAACTCCAGGGCTGTCATACCAGTGGAACTATACCAAACTTTTATTGATATACTCAGGGGACCATTATAAGCATGTTTTAACCACTCCTATATAAATGGTAGGTTATCAGACACGCAACAAGAAGGTCTGATATCATTATTACTGAAACAGGATCCAAGTGGTATATATAAAGATCCTGTCCATTTAAAAAATTGGAGGGCTCTTACACTTCAGTGTTGTGATGCATAAATTCTAGCTAAATGCTTGGCACAGAGAATTAAAAAGGTATTGTCAGAAATTATTCATCCCAATCAGACAGGTTTTTTACATGGACGATACACTGGAGATAATATAAGACAAGTACTGGAAACAATTGAATGCTATGAAATATCGGGGACACCAGGCCTGCTTTTTGATAAAGTACAACTTGAGTTTACAGTTGAAGTCGGAAGTTTACGTACACTTAGGTTGGAGTCATTAAAACTCGTTTCTCAACCGCTCCACAAATTTCTTGTTAACAAACTATAGTTTTGGCAAGTCGGTTAGGACATCTACTTTGTGTATGACACAAGTAATTTTTCCAACAATTGTTTACAGACCCATTATTTCACTTATAATTCACTGTATCACAATTCCAGTGGGTCAGAAGTTTACATACACTAAGTTGACAGTGCCTTTAAACAGCTTGGAAAATTCCAGAAAATGATGTCATGGCTTTAGACGCTTCTGATAGGCTAATTGACATCATTTGAGTCAATTGGAGGTGTACCTGTGGATGTATTTCAAGGCCTACCTTCAAACTCAGTGCCTCTTTGCTTGACATCATGGGGAAATCTAAAGAAATCAGCCAAGACCTCAGAAAAAAAATGTAAGACCTCCACAAGTCTGGTTCATCCTTGGGAGCAATTTCCAAACCACTCAGGAAGGAGACGCGTTCTGTCTCCTAGAGATGAACGTACTTTGGTGTGAAAAGTGCAAATCAATCCCAGAACAACAGCAAAGGACCTTGTGAAGATGCTGGAGGAAACAGGTACAAAAGTATCTATATCTACAGTAAAACGAGTCCTATATCGACATAACCTGAAAGGCCGCTCAGCAAGGAAGAAGCTACTGCTCAAAAACCGCCATAAAAAAGCCAGACTACGGTTTGCAACTGCACATGGGACAATTATGGGACAATTATTATTCTACTATTATTCTGACATTTCACATTCTTAAAATAAAGTGCTGATCCTAACTGACCTAAGACAGGGAATTTGTACTAAGACTAAATGTCAGGAATTGTGAAAAACTGAGTTTAAATGTATTTGGCTAAGGTGTATGTAAACTTCTGACTTCAACTGGGTATGTATTAGAGGTCGACCGATTAATTGGAATGGCCGATTAATTAGGGCCGATTTCAGGTTTTCTTAACCATCGGTAATCGGTATTTTTGGCCACCGATTTGCCGATTTAAAAAAAAACGTTTTTATTATTATTCTTTTTTTTACACCTTTATTTAACTAGGCAAGTCAGATTAAGAACACATTCTTATTTTCAATGACGGCCTAGGAACGGGGGTTACCTGCCTTTTAAGGGGGGATTCGGGGATTCGTTTTTGCAACCTTCTGGTTACTAGTCCAACGCTCTAACCACCTGCCTTACATTGCATTCCACGAGGAGCCTGCATGGCAGGCTGACTACCTGTTATCCGAGGGCAGTAAGAAGCCAAGGTAAGTTGCTAGCTAGCATTAAACTTATCTTATAAAAAAAATATAAATCTTAACATAATCACTAGTTAACTACACATGGTTAATGATATTACTAGTTTATCTAACATTATTTTTTTTGTTATTTAAAAAAAAAAACTTTTTTTGTCATTTAGCAGACGTTCTTATCCAGAGCGACTTACAGTAGTGAATGCATACATTTCATACCTTGTTTTTTCCCGTACTGGTCCCCCATGGGAATCGAACCCACAACCCTGGCATTGCAAACACGTTGCAAACACCATGCTCTACCAACTACCACATGAGCCACATGTCCTGCATTGCATATAATCGATGCGGTGCCTGTTAATTTCTCATCGAATCACAGCCTACTTCGACAAACGGGTGATGATTTAACAAGCGCATTTGTGAAAAAAGCACTGTCGTTGCACCAATGTACCTAACCATAAGCATCAATGCCTTTCTTTAAAATCAATACACAAGTATATATTTTTAAACCTGCATATTTAGTTACTATTGCCTGCTAACATGAAATTGTGTCACTGCTCTTGCGTTCATTGCCTGGCTCGTTGCGAACTAATTTGCCAGAATTTTATGTAATTATGACATACCATTGAAGGTTGTGCAATGTAACAGGAATATTTAGACTTAGGGATGCCACCCGTTAGATAAAATATGGACCGGTTCCGTATTTCACTGAAAGAAAAAAATAAGTTTTGTTTTCGAGATGATAGTTTCCGGATTCGACCATATTAATGACCTAAGGCTCGTATTTCTGTGTGTTTATTATATTATAATTAAGTCTATGATTTGATAGAGGAGTCTGACTGAGTGGTGGTAGGCACCAGCACGCTCGTAAGCATTCATTCAAACAGCACTTTCGTGTGTTTTGCCAGCAGCTTTCGCAATGCTTCAAGCATTGCGCTGTTTATGACTTCAAGCCTGTCAACTCCCAAGATTAGGCTGGTGTAACCCATGTGAAATGGCTAGCTAGTTAGCGGGTGCGCGCTAATAGCGTTTCAAACGTCACTCGCTCTGAGACTTGGAGTGGTTGTTCCCCTTGCTCTGCATGGGTAACGCTGCTTCGAGGGTGGCTGTTGTTGATGTGTTCCTGGTAAGAGTCCAGGTAGGAGCGAGGAGAGGGACGGAAGCTATACTGTTACACTGGCAATACTAAAGTGCCTATAAGAACATCCAATAGTCAAAGGTATATGAAATACAAGTCATATAGAGAGAAATAATCCTATAATTCCTATAATAACTACAACCTAAAACTTCTTACCTGAGAATATTGAAGACTCATGTTAAAAGGAACCACTAGCTTTCATATGTTCCCATGTTCTGAGCAAGGAACTTAAACGTTAGCTTTTTTACATGGCACATATTGCACTTTTACATTCTTCTCCAACACTTTGTTTTTGCATTATTTAAACCAAATTGAACATGTTTCATTATTTATTTGAGGCTAAATTGATTTTATTGATGTATTATATTAAGTTAAAATAAGTGTTTATTCAGTATTGTTGTAATTGTATTTATTACAAATAAATAAAAAATATTGGCCGATTAATCGATATCGGGTTTTCGACCCTCCAACAATCGGTATCGGTATCGGCGTTGAAAAAATCATAATCGGTCGACCTCTAGTATGTATGTATATGGATATATAAACTCAGCAAGAAAAGAGACTTGCCTTTTTCAAGACCCTCTCTTTCAAAGTTAATTTGTAAAATTCCAATTAACTTCACAGATCTTCATTGTAAAGGGTTTAAGTACGGTTTCCCATCCTTGTTCAATGAACCATAAACAATTCATGAACATGCACCTGTGGAACGTTCGTTAAGACACTAACAGCTTACAGACGGTAGGCAATTAAGGTCGCAGTTATGAGAACTTAGGTCACTAAAGAGGCCTTTCTACTGACTGTAAAACACATAAAGAAAGATGCCCAGGGTCCCTGCTTATCTGCGTGAACGTGCATGCTGCAATGAGGCATGAGGACTGCAGATGTGGCCAGGGAAATAAATTGCAATGTCTGTACTGTGAGACGCCTAAGACAGTGCTACAGGGAGACAGGACGGAGAGCTGATCGTCCTCGCAATGGCAGACCACGTGTAACAACACCTGCACAGGATCGGTACATCCGAACATCACACCTGCGGGACAGGTACAGGATGGCAACAACAACTGCCCGAGCTACACCAGGAACACACAATCCCTCCATCAGTGGTCAGCCTGTTCGCAATAGGCTGAGAGAGGCTGGACTGAGGGCTTGTAGGCCTATTGTAAGGCAGGTCCACACCAGACATCACCGGCAACAACGTCGCCTATGGGCACAAACCCACTCTCACTGGCCAGACAGGACTAGTAAAAAGTGTTCTTCACTGATGTGTCGTGGTTTTGTCTCACCAGGGGTGATTAAAATTTTTTTTATTTCACCTTTATTTAACCAGGTAGGCTAGTTGAGATCAAGTTCTCATTTACAACTGCGACCGTGCCAAAATAAAGCAAAGCATTGCGACACAAACAACAACACAGAGTTACACTTTGAAAAAACAAACATACACTCAATAATACAATAGAAAAGGTCTATATGCAATGTGTGCAAATGAGGTAGGACAAGGGAGGTAAGGCAATCAGTTGGCCATAGTGGCAAAATAATTAAAATATAGCAATTAAACACTGGAGTGCTGGATGTGCAGAAGATGAGTGTGCAAGTAGAGATACTGGGGTGCAAAGGAGCAAAATAAATAAAATAAATAACAGTATGGGGATGAGGTAGTTGGATGGGCTATTTCCAGATGAGCTATGTACAGGGGCAGTAATCTGTGAACTGCTCTGACAGCTGGTGCTTAAAGCTACTGAGGGAGATATGAGACTCCAGCTTCAGTGATTTTTGCAACTCGTTCCAGTCATTGGCAACAGAGAACTGGAAGGAAAGGCGGCCGAAGGAAAAATTGGCTTTGGGGGTGACCAGTGAAATATACCTGCTGGAGCATGTGCTGCGGGTGGTTGCTGCTATGGTGACCAGTGAGCTGAGATAAGGCGGGACTTTACCGAGCAAGGACTTATAGATGACCTGGAGCCAGTGGGTTTGGCGACAAATATGAAACGAGGGCCAGCCTAGAAGAGCATACAGGTCGCAGTGGTGGGTACTATATGGGGCTTTGGTGACAAAACGGATGGCACTGTGATAGACTGCATCCAATTTGCTGAATAGAGTGTTGGAGGCTATTTTGTAAATGACATCGCCGAAGTCAAGGATTGGTGGAATAGTCAGTTTTACGAGGGTATGTTTGGCAGCATGAGTGAAGGATGCTTTGTTGCGAAATAGGAGCCGATTCTAGATTTAATTTTGGATTGGAGATGTTTGATGTGAGTCTGGAAGGAGAGTTTACAGTCTAACCAGACACCTAGGTATTTGTAGTTGTCCACATATTCTAAGCCAGAACCGTCCAGAGTAGGGATGCTGAACGGGCGGGCAGGTGCGGGCAGCGATCGGTTGAAGAGCATGCATTTAGTTTTACTTGCATTTAAGAGCAGTTGGAGGCCACGGAAGAAGAGTTGTATGGCATTGAAGCTTGTCTGGAGGTTAGTTAATACAGCGTCGTCCAAAGAAGAGCCAGAAGTATACAGATGGTCGGATTTGTGCTTATCATCGAAGGAATGAGCATTACACCGAGGCCTGTACTGTGGAGCGGGATCGATTTGGAGGTGGAGGGTCCATCATGTCACAGCATCTTTGGACTGAGCTTGCTGTCATTGCAGGTAATCTCAATGCTGTGCGTCACAGGGAAGACTTCCTCCTCCCTCATGTGGTACCCTTCCTGCAGGATAATTCTGACGTCACCCTCCAGCATGTAAATGACAATGCCACCAGCCATACTGCTCGTTCTGTGGGTGATTTCCTGCAAGACAGGAATGTCAGTGTTCTGCCATGGCCAGCACAGAGCCCGGATCTCAATCCCATTGAGCACGTCTGGGACCTGTTGGATCGGAGGGTGAGGGCTAGGGCCATTCCCCCAGAAATGTCTGGGAACTTGCAGGTGCCTTGGTGGAAGAGTGGGGTAACATCTCACAGCAAGAACTGGCAAATCTGGTGCAGTCAATGAGGAGGAGATGCACTGCAGTAGTTAATGCAGCTGGTGGCCACACCAGATACTGACTGTTACTTTTGATTTTGACCACACCTTTGTTCAGGGACACATTATTCCATTTCTGTTAGTCACATGTCTGTGGAACTTGTTCAGTTTATGTCTCAGTTGTTGAACCTTGTTATGTTCATTCAAATATTTACACATGTTACGCTTGCTGAAAATAAACGCAGTTGACAGTGAGAGGACGTTTCTTTTTTTTGCTAAGTTTATATTTACCCAAATAATATATGTGGGATTGGAAATGATGCCGACAATTACATTGATGGAAGCAACAATCTATCCACAATATTAAAGCTGATCCACCACTTAAGTAATTTTTTTTTTGTTTTTATTAAAAAATTACTCAGAAAAAAGGTTTTGAGTAATAATAGCACAATGCAATTTACAGTGTACAAATGTCTCCCTGTCTGTTTCTCTCTTTGGTCGAGGAATGTGTAGTGTCTCATACAGCAACTCCATTCTTACCCTCCAACTGCCAAAACCACCCACTCCCCCCACTAGACCCAAGAGGGTTGTCACTTCCCCTCCATGTTCCCCAGATCCCTCTCTCCCTTTGGCCCCAGTCACCCCCTAGTCCCTGAGCTTCCCTTGTTCCTCTGTTCTGTTCCTCTTCTCTTCTTCTCTCCTCCTCCTTCCTCCTCCTCGTCTCCTCCTCCTCTCCTCGTCTCCTCCTCCCCTCCTCCTCCTCCCCTCCTACTCTTCTTCTCCTCTCCAGTGGTCCTTGTGACCCCATAACACACTCAGCTACCTGCCCCAGCACACTCTGACCGCCATGGAAGTTTGTTTCGGCTACAAGTGCCTCCCATACCCCAACCTCTCTACCCCACCATCTGTTAAGCACTCGCCAAGCTGTTATCCACACTCTCCCTAGTCCCTGCTCAGCGAAAACACAGGCCTGGGTGACGGGTGCCGACTCACAACACTGGAAAGAAATGACACAGCTCCTTCACTCACATGATTACACAGCTCCTCTACCTCTACCCCTCCTCTAATTAGAGAGGGTGGAATGTTTAGTGAGGTAGTAAGGTCTACGTTCCAAATAGCACTCTACTCCCTTCATAGTGCACTGCTTTTGACCATTGACCATTCATCAAAAACAGTATGTTTCCTAAGAGAAGGAATAAGCCTGTTCCAATCAATATACTGCATCATCACTGTGCTTTGACTTTTTAAACAACTCTGTCCAAGTCATAGAGTGAATGAGGAAAGCCAATATCAAAGTAGCTCTTGTAACTCATCGGTGATGTTGGATATTAGGCAGCACTTCAACACTTGTTTTCATGAAGGTATAGGAAAACATCTGGTCAAGGCATTACTATCCTGAGATGATCACTGATGGCAAATGCAGAGACACATCCGAGCACGTGCTCCTCTGTCCTCAGAGAGACTTCCTTTGATGAGAAAACAGTGCATGACTTGACGCACTGCTGCAAAAGGATAGCTCCGGTCCGTTCCGTGGTACAACAACTATCAAACGCACCACAGTACCTAACCCACCATAAGATGAATGTTACCCTATATCATTTATAGTACCGATTTCTATGATCCAGAGCCATGTACTGTCCTCAGTTGGTCCCTCTGGAATTTTTAGATGGTGATGGCTGGACGTTTTGTCTCCGTGCTTCTTTCAAAGAGCCTGGCTCTTCGGCTTGGTGAGCTGAGGAGCTCCCTGGGTTCCACCTGGGGATTTGAGGCAGGAACTGCTCTGTCTCCTCTCCAGCGCCATCATCCTCCCTAAACATCAAACCATATGCACTGGCTCTCTGAGCGGGAGAGGGAGGCTGAGAGAAAGAGAGAGAGACACAGGGAGAGAGAGGCTTAGGGAGGGAGGGAGAGGCTGGGGGAAAGAGAGAGAGAGAGAGAGGCTGAGGGAGGTATGACTCTCAGCCCAGTCACTGACGGGCTGACTGACTCACAGAGCCATGTTTGGTCTAGGGTAATGGGTCAACCTGGAGGAATGGTGGAAGTGGGTTAAAGCTTGTTCTTTTGGAAAATTGTGATCATTATCTTTTTTTCTTAAAATAAAGGAGGACCCATTTTAATGGGGGTAACGTAAAGTTATAATCGTTGTATGATACAGTCGCTTCAGAAAGTATTCACATGATTTAACATGTGTCGCTGGCCTAGACACAATACCACATAATGTCAAAGTTGAATTATGTATTTAGACATTTTAACTAATTAATTTAAAATGAAAAGCTGAAATGTCTTGAGTCAATAAGTATTCAACCACTTTGTTATGCTTTACAAGTCACATAATAAGCTGCATGGACTCACTCTGTGTGAAATAATAGTGTTTAACATGATTTTTGAATGACTACCTCATCTCTGTACCCCACACATACAATTATCTGTAAGGTCCCTCGGTCGAGCAGTGAATTTCAAACACAGATTCAACCACAAAGACCAGGGAGGTTTTCCAATGCCTCAAAAAGAAGGACACCTATTGGTAGAAAAAAAGCTGACATTGAATATCTCTTTGCGCATGGTGAAGTTATTAATTACACTTTGGAGGGTGTATCAAAACACCCAGTCACCACAAATATACAGGTGTCCTTCTAACTCAGTTGCCGGAGAGGAAGGAAACCGCTCAGGGATTTCACCATGATGCCAATGGTGACTTTAAAACAGTTACAGAGTTGAATGGCTGTGATAGAAGAAAACTGAGGATCAATCAACAACATTGTAGTTACTTCACAGTACTAACCTAAATGACAGAGTGAAAAGAAGGAAGCCGGTACAGAATAAAAATATTCCAAAAAACATGCATCCTGTTTGCAATAAGGCACTAAAGTAAAACTGCTAAAAATGTGGCAAAGAAATTACCTTTATGTCCTGAATACAAAGCGTTATGTTTGGGGTAAATCCAACACAACAGATCACTGAGTACCACACTATTCTCAAGCACGGTGGTGGTTGCATCATGTTATGGGTGTGCTTGTCATTGGCAAGGACCAGGAAGATTTTTAGGATTAAAAGAAATGGAATAAAGCTCAGCACAGGCAAAATCCTAGAGGAAACTCTGGTTCAGTCTGTTTTCCAACAGACACTGGGAGACAAATGTACCTTTTAGCAGATCAATAACCTAAAACATACGGCCAAATAAACACTGGAGTTGCTTACCAAGATGGCATTGAATGTTCCTGAGTGGCCTAGTTACAGTTTGGACTTAAATCGGCTTGAAAATCTATTGCAAGACTTGAAAATGGCTGTCTAGCAATGATCAACAACCAACTTTTACTATCTTGTCTCATCGCTGCAACAGGCTCAGGAGAGTTATGTGGACTCCGAACATGACCCGCCAAGCCGCGCTTCTTAACACCCGCTCGCTTAACCCGGAAGCCAGCTGCACCAACGTGTCGGAGGAAACACCATTCAACAGACGACCGAGGTCAGCCCGCAGGTGCCTGACCCGCTACAAAGAGTCGCGAGAGCACGATGAGCCAAGCAAAGCCCTCTCGGTTAAACCCTCCCCTAATCCGGACGATGCTGGGCCAGTTGTGCGCCGCCCTATGGGACTCCCGGTCACAGCCGGTTGTGACACAGCCTAGGATCAAAACCCAGGCTGTAGTGATGCCACAGCACTGTGATGCAGTGCCTAAGACTGCTGCTCCACTCGGGAGGCTCTGTATTTCATTTTCAATACATTTCCTCAAATGTCTAAAAACATGTTTTCACTTTTTCATTGTGAGGTATTGTGTGTAGATGGGTGAGAACAAAATATATTTAATCCATTTTGAATTCAGGCTGTAACGAAACAACATGGGGAATAAGTTAAGGGGTATGAATACTTTCTGGAGACACTGTACATACGGTATTGTAACTTCTTTCAGGAGCAGGAGTAAATTCGTTACTAACTCTCCCACCTAATCAGTGTAAACCAAAACCACAGGAGCTTGACCTGTATAATAACCACTGTCAGTGTCTGATGTTTACAAAACTCAAATGAATCACTTATGAAATACCACACACATTTTCTCTCTGGTTTTGTTTCTACATCCTTAGCTAAATATTGCACTCTTAGAAAAAATGGTTTCAAAAAGGTTATTTGGCCATCCCCATAGGAGAATCCTTTTTGTTCCAGGTAGAACTCTTTTGGGTTCCATGTAGAACCCTCTGTGGAAAGGGTTTTACATGGAACCCAAAGGGGTTCTTCAAATGGTTCTCCTATGGGGACAGCCGGAGAACTGTTTTAGGTTCTAGAGTGTACCAAAGTACATAATTCATTCCGGAAGCTTAAAGTAACTGTCCAGTGAAAATCTCACTTTAAAAGACTATATTTTGTTAACTCATACACAAATAATGTTGTTGACTCAGGGAGGAGGTTGCCAGGTGGTAGTTTCTGCATGTGCCTTGACTTGCACTGGTGCAGGAGGAGCTTCTGTATTCATCCCTGAGCACCAGCTGGTGTTAGATTTCACCAATTACTGACATGTGACATCACAGATTGGATCTCACTCTTTGGCTTGTATCCATCAATGCTCCATTCATAGATGATTAAGGTTAGGGGCCTAAAAGGAACAAAAATACACTTTGAACTGTATGCTCTCACAAAGGTGACAAAGCCAACCTTTATGTTGAATGGAGGGATACTGTTCTTAAATGAAGTTAAGCAGAAGTTCTGTTAATATATTGTTATAGGCTACACTCTTAGAAAAAAAGGGTTCCAAAGGGTTTTTCGACTGTCGCCATAGGATAACTATTTTTGGTTCTAGGGAGAGAACCCTTTTTGGTTCCAGGTAGAACTATTTTGGGATCCATGTAGAACCCTCTGTGGAAAGGATACTACCTGGAACCAAAAAGGGTTCTACCTGCAACCAAAGGGTTCTCCTATTGTAAAGCCGTGGCCATAGAGAGGTGTTTTTGTTCTTTATTTTGGTTAGGCCAGGGTGTTACATTGGGTGGGCGTTCTATGTTTATTTTTCTATGGTGTTGTATTTCTTTGTTTTGGGCCATGTGTGGCTCCCAATCAGGCACAGCTGTCGTTCGTTGTTGCTGATTGGGAGTCACACATAAGGAGCCTGTTTTTCCTTTGGGTTTTGTGGGGGATTGTTTCTGTTTCGTGTTTGCACCTGACAGTACTGTTTGGCTGTCGGTTTTCTTGTTTTTGTATAGTGTTCACGTTGTTTAATAAATGCCTGAAGATGAACACTAACTCCGCTGCACCTTGGTCTACTCTCTCTTCCGACGGCCGTTACACCTATGGTGACAACTGAAGAACCTTTTTAGGTTCACTTATTTTTTGCCACTAGTCATTGTTACCTCCACTTTGGCACAGAGGAGGCCTTAAGAATAGAATGACCACCATTTCAATGGAGAAGAAAAAGCAGTAACTGAGGTGATACAACAACATTTCTGTAGAAACCAGGAGATAAATGAATATGAGGTTAGCTCTGGGTCTGGTGTAGTCAAGATGAACCCAGTTTTACGTCCATGCTATGACAAGTGGTCAGTCTTACAGGCTTTAGTGAAAACCTTAGTTAATCCCTTCAAGGAATTGTCATCCCCACTAATGTTTCTGCTCATCAGGGCATGTAGCAATACTTCTCACAGACTAAGGCTGCAAACACAGACCACTGGAGGGGAGGGAGAGAGAGGGAAAAACACCAACAAAATACACCAATCCTGCTAAAACAGGGAAATCTGAGCCTTCTACACATGATTTGTATGTATTGATAAATCACATATATGCTTACAGTATGTCTATTTTATTATATTCTATGTCTGACTAACCGAAGGGGCATATACAGTATCCCTGGATTCCACAGCCTAGGTCATCCCTATTCATATACAGTATGAATATTGGAGTTCTGTCACTCTGATGTTACTCTATAGGACTCTCTGATTGATGCTCTGTCACTCTATCTGCTACAGTATAGGACTCTCTGATTGTTGCGCTGTCACTCTATCTGCTACAGTATAGGACTCTCTGATTGATGCTCTGTCACTCTATCTGCTACAGTATAGGACTCTCTGATTGTTGCGCTGTCGCTCTATCTGCTACAGTATAGGACTCTCTGATTGTTGCGCTGTCACTCTATCTGCTACAGTATAGGACTCTCTGATTGTTGCGCTGTCGCTCTATCTGCTACAGTATAGGACTCTCTGATTGTTGCGCTGTCACTCTATCTGCTACAGTACAGGACTCTCTGATTGTTGCTCTGTCACTCTATCTGCTACAGTATAGGACTCTCTGATTGATGCTCTGTCACTCTATCTGCTACAGTATAGGACTCTCTGATTGTTGCGCTGTCGCTCTATCTGCTACAGTATAGGACTCTCTGATTGTTGCGCTGTCACTCTATCTGCTACAGTATAGGACTCTCTGATTGATGCTCTGTCGCTATCTGCTACAGTATACGACTCTGATTGATGCTCTGTCGCTATCTGCTACAGTATACGACTCTCTCTCTGATGTGACCTGATTATGACCTGATCATTATTGTTTTTGGCTTGAGCCTAAAATAGCACAGAACCCACACGGGCCTCCCATCAACTACAGTTTTATCGCAACAAAAGCCTAAGAAAAAAGGATATAGGCCACCAATCACTGTCTGCATGCCAAGATGGGTAGTAAAATGTGAATGATAAAGTAACTGTTCTGTGTTTCCAGTTTTCTATGAAATATGACCTATAGTTAATTACAATATGAGTGAAATAGTTTTCCATCCCATTTTTTTATGAAGTATGTTAAAAGCAGCTTTTCTGTTTTGGAATGGTGTGGGCGTATACCAACAACAGAATGGTGTGGGCGTATACCAACAACAGAATGGTGTGGGCGTATACCGGTCAATAAAAATATTAATGCGAGTAGACCGCTGATTAGCCAGCTCATCCACCTCAGGAGTCAACAACATTATTCATCCTCCCTCCAGGGGTAGATGTAACATAGTAAATGTAAATCCGAGATGCTCCAATTGGTATGTTATGTTAGGTTTCGTATGGTATGTATTCATTTGTAGATGTCCATCATCCATTTCGTATGATATGTTACGAATTAAAATGTATATTATATGTTGCTAATTGCAATTTGTACAGTATGTTACAAATTTGGTCGAATGCATGATGTTACAAATTCTAATTTGTTGTGGCTAAAATTAGCTAGGTGGTTAATGTTAGCTAGGCTATGGGTTAAGGTTAGGGTTAGGAGTTAAGTTAAAGGGTTAAGGATAGGGTTGTGGGAACATTTAGCTAACATGCTAAGTAGTTTCAAATTATCTAAAAAGTAGCAAGTAGTTGCAAAGTTACTAATTAGCTAAAATTGTCTGTGAAGAGATTCGAACACTCAACATTTGGGTTGCTAGACGTTCCTGTTATACGCTCACCCATCTACTCAACCAACCATTATATTGACTTTTTGCCTTAAGTAACTTTCTGTCTTATGTAACCATACTAAACATATATTATACTAATTTGAGAGTGCCGGATTTACGTTTACTATGTTACGTCTAGTTTATGAGACCAGGCTGCGCCTGGAGGTTAAGTACAGAGTTGGCTGCGCTCTCTCTCTATCTGTCTGTTGGAGACCACTCAATAGAAAGCATCGAACTCGGATTCCTCTTATGCCACTGTAAATATCACATTTAAATACTGTAATTCTTTGTCGCAATGCTCTTTCTCGTCATACATTGATTTCTATCTACAGTCACCAGCCTACTTGCGTGCGCGCCTCTTTGGTAGGTCGAGAGAGAGAAAATAATCACTGCGCTCTGCAAACCGCAAAGCAAATGAGTTGGGGGAGAAGTTTTGAGTGAGTGGGAAAGCCGTGCTTGCTCCTTGGACTGCATACAATGAGGAAATTCTGAGGTGGCATTCTTCGTTCAGTTACGCTTCCTTTGGCTGTATTAACTAATGGCTAGCTCATGAACCTGGATCCTCTTGCGTGGAATTCTGTTTTCACTTAGAACTCTGCTGCCTGGACAAATGCATACAAATGCATTTAGGAGCCCAACGGACAAGGAGTGGACACGTTTCTCCAACAGCAATAACGTGAGTAAGAAATAATAGCTTCACAGAAAAATGCATAGCCTAATGTAGACTATTCGATTGTAAAATGCAGACAAACTGAAATAGAAGTAATGCAACGGAAATGGGTATGCAGTTTGAAAGTGCAATTTTACCAATTTTCCTTTACCAGACCTGTATACCTGTTCTGACAGGTCTGTGAAAGGAATCAGCGGAGTTTATTTAGCTTGTAGGCATTTTCCTTGAAACTATAGAGGACACTGATCAGCACCAGCCTAATCTTAGCAAGCAATTATGTAAAGCAGAGATTATAACTAGGTTGCCAAAAACGTGAAGCAAACTGTTCGACTCAATTGATCGTTTGTAATGGATGGTATATTAATTAATTGGGTGTTAAATTCAGCATTGATCTTGCTCAATGTTGTTACGCGCTCGCATACAGCCAGCGGTCGTGGCTTTGACCTCTCCAACCGTCATGCTGCGCGCACAATTGATCTGCCAGCTAATCCTGTCAACCCGGTACTGGCTGCTTGAAGAACGAAAAGGGAAGTTCTCTCCGTTCTCTCTCTCTCCCATCATTCCGCCGCTACCCCTTATAGGAGAGCTTTTTTTTCTTCTTTGGCATTTTGTCACGTAGGCTACACATAACTGTTCTGTAAAGTTTGGAGACTACGTTTTCTTGCGCAGCAATGGACCGACTATTGGAGGCTTTTACCAACAACCGGTCTAATCAAAAAGTTAGAACAGTCCTTGATGTTAACAAAACATAAGGAAATAATGCCTTATTCAGCATAATAGCAAGGAAATAATTATTTATTTCCTATCAATTGCCCATAACGTCCAAAAACAATGTATAACTGGAGGGCAGTCATCCAGTCGGAGTGAAATTCCTATTGTTTCGAATCAAAAACACTCCACATAAGGAACGTGGACTAAAATGAACAACTGTTCAGTTTCCAAAAAAGATAATAACTTCTACAATTCTGTAGAACTTGTCCAGTACAGAATCAGATGACTGGCCGACAGACTGATGCGCAATTGACCACAGCGGTTGCTCTGATTGAAAATATACTCTACAGCAGTATGCCTAAACATTCCGAATGTGTGTATTGAATATTTACATCTAGGCATGTTGTTTATGCAGTGCTGTTACATTTGGCTGGGACTTTTGAGCCCGTATAGAAATCTACACATAATAGCATTAAGACCACAGAGCAAAACAAAGCAAGAAACGTTGCCAAGCTGTCTTTCTTTATAAATACAGTACCAGTCAAACGTTTGCACACACCAACTCATTCAAGGGTTTTTCTTTCCTTTTTTTGTAGAATAATAGTGAAGACATCAAAACTATGAAATAACACATATGGAATCATGTAGTAACCAAAATGACAGCTTTGCACACGCTTGGCATTCTCTCAACCAGCTTCATGAGGTAGTCACCTGGAATGCTTTTCCAACAGTCTTGAAGGAGTTCCCACAAATGCTGAGCACTTGTTGGCTGCTTTTCCTTCACTCTGCAGTCCAACTCATCCCAAACCATCTCATTTGGGTTGAGGTCAGGTGATCGTGGAGGACAGGTCATCTGATGCAGCACTCCATCACTCTCCTTCTTGGTCAAATATGATTCCATATGTGTTATTTCATAGTTTTGATATCTTTACTATTATTCTACAATGTAGAAAATAGTAAAAATAAAGAAAAACCCTTGAATGAGTAAGTGTGTCCCAACTTTTGACTGGTACTGTATATAACCCTATATGATGTAAAAGAGCAAAGCCAGTAGCCAGACACTCACCTTTTTTGTAAATGTCTTTTGTATGAGTAGGCTATTATTTATTAATCTATATAAAATGATGCATTGTGCGTATTCCACCTGGGACCATTATGGAGTAGACCAGGAAATGTAATCGATGTGTGTATATAACAGAAGATTGCTTTGATTTTCACTGAGAGGAGTTAGTGTATGCTTCACTGGTGCAGTGACATGCAGTGAGAGCAGAGTGGTGGTTCCTGAGGAGAGAGGAGAGTTCCTAGCTTGACAATCACTCACTGTTATGTGTGTGGTTGACTCTGAAGCCAGCCAGTGGTTTGTGTGCCTGGAATACTAGCTTAACTCTCTCATAGACTTGACAGACGGCCTGAAAATTACACAGTTGCTACCGCTCTCTTGGAGGAAGATATAACCACCATTGAATATTACGCTTTTGTTATTGTCAATAGCCAGTTTTTGTATTGTCCTGGTTACGAGTTCCATGTCTTGCCTGTGGTGAATACACGACACAGTTGTGGTGAATACACTGCATTAAATGGCCACTAGAGTGTCTGTGGTGAATACCCTGCCATAGACGGCCACTAAACAGTGTCTGGGGTGAATACCCTGCCATAAACGGCCACTACAGTGTCTGTGGTGAATACCCTGCCATAAACGGCCATTACAGTGTCTGTTGTGAATACCCTGCCATAGACGGCCACTAAACAGTGTCTGGGGTGAATACCCTGCCATAAAAGGCCACTAGAGTGTCTGTGGTGAATACACTGCCATAGACGGCCACTAAACAGTGTCTGGGGTGAATACCCTGCCATAAACGGTCACTATAGTGTCTGTGGTGAATACCCTGTCATAGACGGCCATTACACTGTGTCTGGGGTGAATACCCTGCCATAGACAGCCAATAAACAGTGTATGTGGTGAATACCCTGCCATAGACGGCCGCTAGACAGTGTCTGTGGTGAATACCCTGCCATGGACGGCTTCTACAGTGTCTGTGGTGAATACCCTGCCGTAGACGGCCACTAAACAGTGTCTTGGGTGAATACCCTGCCATAGACAGCCACTAAACAGTGTCTGTGGTGAATACCCTGCCATTGACGGCCATTAGACAGTGTCTGTGGTGAATACCCTGCCATAGACGGCCACTAAACAGTGTCTGGGGTGAATACCCTACGATAAACGGCCACTACAGTGTCTGTGGTGAATACCCTGTCATAGACGGCCACTACACAGTGTCTGTGGTGAATACCCTGCCATAGATGTCCACTACACAGTGTCTGTGGTGGGAGAAGTGAAGTCTGAGTGTGAATGAATGGACCTGAGAAGAATCAAGTTACTTGCCTGGTTACCCAGACTCTTTGCTCCTGCCGAATGTTATGCCACACCCACAGACTTTAGTTTCTTCTCCGCAGTGATTCTGGATCTGAGTACCTCCCAGACTTTGTCTTGTACAACACCCCTCATTTTGACGACACCACAAACAACTTCAATGACAGCAGTCTCAGACTGAAGTATGCAGAGAACGATAGAGCAGTGTAGGAATTCAGTTTGAATCACAGGTATCTAAGTTACACCATGTGGGTCAGGTCATGTGAAACAACCTACACAGCGTTGAACCACTTTTAACATGACTCCTCTTTGGTAATCAGCTTCCCTCAAATGGGGCTGTGGACGGCTAATGTCTATCCCATTTGGTTGGAAAATACACTTTTAACATAAAGTGACACATATATAGTACCATGTAATAATGTTTTTTGTTGTGTGTGTATAATAACATGTTACCACTACATAGTATGTACACGATAATAACTAATCTGAATTTGGCAATTTTTCTGTCTTCAATTCATGTACGTCATCTGTAGTACTGTATGTAGCTGAGCAATAACATCATGGTTACCAAAACAGATGTCAAGTCAGTAGCTACCTGGTATAAAGGCAGGCAGCTTCATGTAAAATGATCCCTTGTTGGGTAATCAGTGTCTGGTAGGACTTTTGGCCTGTCTGTGTGAGTGAGTGTGTGTGTTTAGCCCTCCCCACATCTGCAGTGTACCCTCCGACAGGAAAAGCCCTCCCCACATCTGCAGTGTACCCTCCGACAGGAAGTTTACTCACAGCCCTTTGTCTGCTAGTTGTCTTGTGGGCTAAGTCAATCTTTACATGTGTGTGCAATGAACTCTTGACTCTGTGACCAATTCTGAGTGAAGCTATAGTGTTACTACTTAGCTTACCCTTTGTATTGGAACCACACAGAGACAGATGCCTGGTTTACAATAATAGGGCTGACCTGAAATGAACTGATATTTCATTTTTACATTGTCCTTTGCAGCATGGTTCCAGCAAATACAGTGGATGCGTAACCAGGCCAGCCCAGTATAGCTCAGCTTGGTTTGGCTCAGCTTGTCCCAATAAGGTTAAGCAGGCAATAGTGGAATAGCAATGTGTGATAGAATAATGAGCCTCGGGACTTGGAAAGTGTTTATCTGCTAGCTCAAGTGCTGATGGCTATTTGGATCTGATTTATCAATCCAATGCCTATGTAATGAAGTCATAATCTGGATACAGGTGTTAGAGGTGGGAGGTTGCCAAGAGGAACAGATATTGGCCCCAGATCAATAACTCATTCATGTTGGAGAACGATGTGGCGGTTTGACACTCAGAGAGGAACATGCAGAAACAGAACACAGATATTACTGAGGAACTCGCACATTCATTTCTCATTTATCTCTTATTAATTTCATTCAGAGAATTTCTGAACGCTTATTAGCATATAGCTAGCTAATCAAGGAATGTAGCCTACCCTGGTGTTATGCTCACATGGCTGGCTACTTTCACTGTCTTGGATGTTTTGACATACAAGTGGAAATACATGTCCCAGCCTCAGCGATAAAACCCAATCTCCCCTTTCCCTTGTGTTGTATGTTAGATTAGTAACTACCTCTACTCTGCTCTACTCTATGTTGACATCTGAACAGAGCTACTGAGCAGAGAGACAGACCATATAGCTGCCAAAGTGTCAGTCGTGTCTATTATAGAGGAGGCATCTCAGGCCACAGGTCCATAAAATGCTTCCAGGTCAAAGGTCAGTGGAAAACTGACTGAAACATATGTTGTTGTTTTGCTGGTTCACATGGTCTGTGTCTTGCTTTGTTATAATGTGTTAATGATGGACAGTAATCTTTGTGCCCTTTGTGTTTATTCTGCATGATTTAGGTGTACTTTCCATATACCAAAGATTTAGCTTTGTGTCGTTGTATTTAGGGTAGTATTTCCCCATGATCTATCAATGCCTTTCCTTGTGTTGTAGGACTATATTTAGTCAAAGACGTGTTCGTTGTACAAGGGCCATTGCATTCAACATATTCACACCAGAGTTGAGTTCAGTATAGCTTATGGGAGGGAACATGTCGTTGGAGTTGTTATGGAGGATCAACAGCCTTGCATGGTTTGTTGCAACTAATTGATTCATTAAGTGGCTTGCCAATTAGCCATGTAAATAGTAACACTGTACCGTAAATGTAGCTGCTAACAAAATCAGAATCCCAACTATTGACCTATCATGGGTGAAGGGGCGTAGACTTCGGCTACAGACTTCAGCTTGCCTTAAGAAAAAAATGTGTGTCCTCGAACAACCCCCCAAAAAACTTAACGAAGTCCAAAACGAACTAAAACATCACAAAATGTTGTCATAATATATGCACAGACTCTTCAGAACTGTTTCTGGTGGGAAGAATGCTGACGCCAAGGTGGGAAGAATGCGACCCACCTCGACAACATCCGGTGAAATTGCAGAGCGCCAAATTCAAATGACAGAAATAGTAATAATAAACATTCATGAAAATACAAGTGTTATACATCAGTTAAAAGCCTAACTTCTTGTTAATCCAGCCACTTTGTCAGATTTCAAAAAGGCTTTACGGCGAAAGCATACCATGCGATTATCTGAGGACATCGCCCCGCTTATAAAAGCATACAAACATTTTCGAACCAAGTAGAGGAGTCACAAAAGTCAGAAATAGCGCTAAAATGAATCATTTACCTTTGAAGATCTTCATCTGGTTGCAATCACAAGGGTCCAAGCTGCACAATAAATGGTCATTTTGTTTGATAAAGTCCCTCTTTATATCCCAAAAACTCAGTTTTGTTGGCACGTTTTGTTCAGTAATCCACTGGCTCCAAGGCGGTCAAAACATGCAGACAAATACATCCTAATAGTACCGGTAAAGTTCGTCGAAACATGTCAAACGATGTTTATAATTAATCCTCAGGTTGTCAATTATCTAAATAATCGATAATATTTCAATCGGACAATAGCGTATTCAATAGAACGGAAAAACAACAAAGAGCGCGCACACGGTCACGCTCGTAAACCAGTACTGCATGATTCTATAGTCCACTTACCAAAAGGTCTCATTCTTCTTAATTTTTCAGAAAACAAGCCTGAAACCATGTCTAAAGACTGTTGACATCTAGTGGAAGCCATAGGAACTGCAATCTGGGTCCTAACCCCTTATATGGTTGATAGGCTTTCAATGGAAAACCACTCACATCAAAACAATCCCACTTCCTGGATGGATTTTCCTCAGGTTTTCGCCTGCCATATCAGTTATGTTATACTCACAGACATTATTTTAACAGTTTTGGAGTGTTTTCTATCCAATACTACCATGCATCTGCATATCCTAGCTTCTGCGCCTGAGTAACAGGCTGTTTACTTTGGACATGCTTGTCATCCAAACCTCAAAATACTGCCCCCTTGGCCGAAGAGGTTGTGCCTGAAATGGCTCCCTATTCCATATATAGTCCACTAATACCTGTGGCCCCTGGTCAAAGAAAGTGCACTATATAGGGCATAGGGTCCCATTTTGGAAGCCTATTCAGGGTGCAAATGGAGACCTTTCTGTGTCCTGGACACTGGACAGACTGCAGCAGATTATTTATAGTCTTGACATGGCACTCACTCCTCACATAGTGGCATTTCCCTGGATCAACACAGCAGTGTTTGGGGAGCTTTGTTCTGCTTTCAGCAGTCGTTCCCATAAACCACTGGGACGGAAGGCAGCAGGCATGTCTGTCTGAGAGTCCTCTTGTCACAGAGACAGGGATTTACCTCTAAGTTTTATACGGAAATCCAGGGTTGATGTTAATTCCATTTAAATTCATTCAGTTCAGTTTACTTCCTGAATTGAAATTGAATTGACCCCCAGGCACCCTTCAAGCTTTTAGTAGTTTAAACACTCAACCTGGTCCATGCTAAATTTAACTAAACTGGCAAAACAATTAAGGCAAATTCTCACAATTCCCACTATGTGACACGTTGTGTTGTCTGATGTCATCATTAGGTGTAGTGTAGTGAACCCAGGAGCCAGGTCTGTTTTGGAGCCAGGGAGCTGTGTGTATGAGGCTTTAAATAGCCCTACCGGAGACCGAGACAGAGACAAGGTTGTCAGAATCTACCTCGCATTGCCGTTGGCTCTCTAATTGTGGATGTAAGTGTTATAAACAGTATATAGTCCACTTTTCCACGCGTAAACCCACCAAGATTTTAAGCTGAACCAGCGACTCTACTAAGGCCTTATAAATGACAGTTTTATCCACCTACATATGAATCATTGTATTCATATAGCCTATATGTTTTCCCCTTCCTGGAGTGTGGGGGGGGGGGGGGGGTTATATGTCTGTATTTCCAGCTTTGGAATCTCACACCAGTATCTCGATGGGGAGCAGGTGTTCCTTCTCGTTCTCTCTCCCTCTCTCCCCCTCCCTCTCTCTCTCTCTCTCTCTCTCTCTCTCTCTAACCCCTCTCTCTGTCTCTGTCTGTCTTTGTCTGTCTCTCTCTGTCTCTCTCTGTCTCTTTCTCCTTCTCTCGCTCTCTCTCTCTTATTCTCTCTCTCTCACTCTCTCTGGGAAAAAAAGTCTGCCTCCGTCTGTCACTCTATCTAACAACCAGGGCCACACACAAGCTGCTAAACCCTTTCTGTTGTATACCCCCTATACTTATACCTAACCACCATATCCCCTTACCTTATTTTGTCTATCAGAAAGAGGCCACACAGCAGGAGAGGAGAGAGCTGGCTGTATGCTGCTGTATGTCATTGTTGCTCGCTATCCCTTGAAGTTACTGACCGTGTTGCAGTCTTGGATTCAAACAGTTTTGAAAATAATTTTAAGTACTTCATACTGTATGTGCCTGATTGAGCTTGCGTGGTTTTATGGACCAAAACGACAAACCCTGCCCATCTGGCACTCCAGGCAAGCTAGAGCAAACGCTCAATGTATTTGAAAGATTTCAAATAGCATTTGAACCCAGTTCTGCTGTGTTATAGAATCGAATAGAATAAAACGTTATTGTCCTTCCAGGATGGAAACTTTTATTTGGCATCAGCTTCCATTAAAAGGATCACATATACATACATTCTCACATCATACACATTTTAACCAGTCAGTCCATCATGTTTCATACAGTATACTAACAACATAGATGACATTAATACATTCACTCACAAACAACCACTGTCCCAACTGCACTGGATAGATAAGTACACAATTTACTTTGCATTTAGTAATCCAAAAGCACAAGGAACAAATTAATGTTGAACACGTTCTTCTTGGCCATGGGAATTCTGAAGCGCCGGCCAGAGGAAAGCCTCTCGAACTGAGGGTGTAGAGAGGGTGTGAGAGGTTGCCAATGACAGCCAGGGCCTTCTTTTTGTTTGCCTTGCGGAACAGACTGCTCAAATGTGCCTGTGGTTGACCAATTACTTTGCTGGCTGTGTTTACTATTCTGGTCAGTTTTCTTTTGCTCCTCACGCTCAGATTACCATACCAGACTGTCATAATGAATATGAGGATGCTCTACACCAGCTCAGATTACCATACCAGACTGTCATAATGAATATGAGGATGCTCTCCACCAGCTCAGATTACCATACCAGACTGTCATAATGAATATGAGGATGCTCTCCACCAGCTCAGATTACCATACCAGACTGTCATAATGAATATGAGGATGCTCTCCACCAGCTCAGATTACCATACCAGACTGTCATAATGAATATGAGGATGCTCTCCACCAGCTCAGATTACCATACCAGACTGTCATAATGAATATGAGGATGCTCTCCACCAGCTCAGATTACCATACCAGACTGTCATAATGAATATGAGGATGCTCTCCACCAGCTCAGATTACCATACCAGACTGTCATAATGAATATGAGGATGCTCTCCACCAGCTCAGATTACCATTCCAGACTGTCATATTATGAGCACTAGTGACATTAGTTTGTTTGCTTTAAGATTGATAGCTCTTTGACGTTCACCCATGTCATTGCTTAATGGGGCGGCAGGTAGCCTAGTGGTTAGAGCATTGGACTAGTAACCAGATGGTTGCAAGATTGAATCCCCGAGCTGACAAGATAAAAATCTGTTGTTCTGTCCCTGAACAAGGCAGTTAACCCACTGTTCCTAGACCATCATAGAAAATAAGAAAATAGAAAATAATAAATAATTTGTTCCTAGTTAAATAAAATGAAAATGTGCTCAGGTGAAACATCCTCAGGTTCTTCGAATTGGCACCATTCTCATTTTGTTAGAACACTACTCTCATCAATATGAACGGACTGCCAAAGGCATCTTTTCTACGCTTTCCATGACAGCTATGATTATACATGCAGTACTTCTTGTCAATCTGATTGATTCGGTCTGGTCAGAATGCACACTTCATCTCTCTGTCTCATTAATTCTCAATGTTATTATTATTATGTAAGTGTGTCCAATATATAGTTACTGCCTGAAGGGTTGTACTGTATTAGTCTGCACCTCCTGTATATATTGTCTCTAGCATGGAGAAATACCTTCAGCCATTTATATATTGTCTCTAGCATGGAGAAATACCTTCAGCCATTTATATATTGTCTCTAGCATGGAGAAATACCTTCAGCCATTTATATATTGTCTCTAGCATGGAGAAATACCTTCAGCCATTTATATATTGTCTCTAGCATGGAGAAATACCTTCAGCCATTTATATATTGTCTCTAGCATGGAGAAATACCTTCAGCCATTTATATATTGTCTCTAGCATGGAGAAATACCTTCAGCCATTTATATATTGTCTCTAGCATGGAGAAATACCTTCAGCCATTTATATATTGTCTCTAGCATGGATAAATACCTTCAGCCATTTATATATTGTCTCTAGCATGGAGAAATACCTTCAGCCATTTATATATTGTCTCTAGCATGGAGAAATACCTTCAGCCATTTATATATTGTCTCCATCATGGGGAATCATCTTCAGCCATTTATATATTGTCTCCATCATGGAGAATCATCTTCAGCCATTTATATATTGTCTCTAGCATGGAGAATCATCTTCAGCCATTTATATATTGTCTCCATCATGGAGAATCATCTTCAGCCATTTATATATTGTCTCCATCATGGAGAATCATCTTCAGCCATTTATATATTGTCTCCATCATGGAGAATCATCTTCAGCCATTTATATATTGTCTCCATCATGGAGAATCATCTTCAGCCATTTATATATTGTCTCCATCATGGAGAATCATCTTCAGCCATGTATATATTGTCTCCATCATGGGGAATCATCTTCAGCCGTTTATATATTGTCTCTAGCATGGATAATCATTTTCAGCCATGTATATATTGTCTCCATCATGGAGAATCACCTTCAGCCATTTATATATTGTCTCCATCATGGAGAATCATCTTCAGCCATTTATATATTGTCTCTAGCATGGAGAATCATCTTCAGGCATTTATATATTGTCTCTAGCATGGATAATCATTTTCAGCCATGTATATATTGTCTCCATCATGGAGAATCACCTTCAGCCATTTATATATTGTCTCTAGCATGGATAATCATTTTCAGCCATGTATATATTGTCTCCATCATGGAGAATCACCTTCAGCCATTTATATATTGTCTCTAGCATGGATAATCATTTTCAGCCATGTATATATTGTCTCCATCATGGAGAATCACCTTCAGCCATTTATATATTGTCTCCATCATGGAGAATCATCTTCAGCCATTTATATATTGTCTCTAGCATGGAGAATCATCTTCAGCCATGTATATATTGTCTCCATCATGGAGAATCATCTTCAGCCATTTATATATTGTCTCTAGCATGGAGAATCATCTTCAGCCTTGTATATATTGTCTCCATCATGGAGAATCACCTTCAGCCATTTATATATTGTCTCTAGCATGGAGAATCATCTTCAGCCATTTATATATTGTCTCCATCATGGAGAATCATCTTCAGCCATTTATATATTGTCTCCATCATGGAGAATCATCTTCAGCCATTTATATATTGTCTCCATCATGGAGAATCACCTTCAGCCATTTATATATTGTCTCTAGCATGGAGAATCACCTCCAGCCATTTATATATTGTCTCCATCATGGAGAATCACCTCTAGCCATGAATATATTGTCTCCAGCATAGAGAAGCAGAATGATTGAAAGTTCTATAAGAGGTGAGACTAGAAAGAATCCTTCAACATATGTTTGAAGTGATATCACGTTATTTGGAATGTGAATGGTAAACTCCCCTATCTTACCTAGGCTTATGTGTTGCTGCCACCCATACTACAGTAGAGATGGATGTGCCTGACATTTTTAAGGTGATACTACAAAGGAATATGGGATATGAGTGGTATAATCCTGTGATGTTGTTTACAGTAGGACATGAGTGAATCTCTGCCCATCAACAGTTTGTAAACTCAGTATGTCTCTCCATGCAGTTAGGGTTGACGCAGAGCAGTTTGTGGTGGGCAGTGCCCTCTAGAGGTGGGGTCAGTCAGTGGGAATCCCCCTTGTGGGACTACTGTTTGTTCTCCAATGGAACCCCCTGTCCATGTGTGTAGAGGCAGGAGGAGGGGTATGGTGGGGGTTTGGCAGTGACAGAGTAGCCCTTCTCCCTAGCCAGGAAAACAAGTGGTGTCTCGGTGGTATAGACCAGACCCCCTATTTGTCATCGCTATTTTCTGGTGAACCCCCCCCCCCCAACCATCCACCCAAACCTGCTAGGAGCCAGAGGGACCACAGCTCAGAGTATATCAGCTGTGACACTCCCTCAGCGGGGGTGGAAAACAATCGGATGCGTCCGGTTTTCAGGGGAAATGGAAAGAGAGCCTGTGACATGACTTCCGCTTTCGGACGTTAACAAGGCGACATCTTAACTGCTCCTCCACATTTACTGTATTGGTTGAACAGTGTGGAAGAGAAGTTTGACAGTTTGACCAGAAATAAATAAATAACACTCACGCATTTATTTTATGCCTCCTACGTTAGGTTAGCTGTGACAGAACACTAATGTGGTTGCCAGTTGGATGAAACATTTAGTATGCATCTGTAGTTGTAGTAGTTGATTTACGACGTATACAGTCTGATTCTTGTGTGTTGGACACTGCTTCCCAGTGCTCGTGACTGTACTGTAGACGATTGTGCATTAAGACAATTTCTGAATTGACCCCTTATAATGAATGAATATGATAAATAGTTTGATAAATAAATAGTTTGGTCTTCAGGGAAGACATAGAGCTTCTTATATGTGTTACCACTTTATGATAGAGAATGTTTATTTTCTCATTTGTTTCTTTATGATTAATGGGATCACTGACTTGGATCCATTGACTCAAATCAAGAATATCCCGTATTGGTTTGGTTTCCCATTTTCTTTGACTGTGTTGTTTTTTCCCTGTAGGAGAACCCTCCTCTTGCTCCTGTCAATATGCACAGCAGTACTGTCTGGAGAAGAAGACTACCGAGCACAAGGTAAGCAGCCTCCACCTCCTCCCCCGCCAACTCCCCCACTCTAACTCCAGCTGTACATTGTAGCAGTATACACCAACCCCATTCCTACCCCGCATCCACTAGCCGTCTCTGTTGCCATGGATTTGTTGTCTCATCTGTTGTGGATGAGAAAGTTACATTTTCCAGCTATAAAGTGATGTCAACAAAAATGAACAAACGCCTTGTTCTTCAAATGGAAACTTTCGCTATGAAAAGTATTGATTGTTACCGGGGCTTGTGCGGGTTTTATAGACATGGGTCTTAGTTTGACCAAGTGACATTTCACTTGTTGGCACCAAACATTCTGAGAGGGTGGGTGAATACTGACTCTTGGTTGCAGAGTTGCAGAATACCAGCACTTCTGATAAGTTGTTGTCATTGCTTTAGGGTTCAAACATCCCAACAGAATGAGATGACATAAAATAAGTGATTTATGACATTACCCTAATATCAAGGACAGGAATTCTCCCTGATATGTGTTATTATTGCTCTGTGTTTGTATACATGTATGTATGAGTAATAACATAATGGTGAATAAGCAGGCTGAGGCCAGGGGGTCTGTCTGTCTGCCTATGAGTCAGAGGGACAGCTGCATGTGGGAGCTCATCTCCTCTTCCCATTCTTTTTCTAAACCCTCCCTTACATGTCTGCTCTTGCTCCTCAGGTCCTAGAATGCAGGTATAGACAACCCAAATAGCCTCCGTCCCTTCTCCCACGTTCCCCTGTGTGTCTCTCTCTCTCTCTCATTTCAATTCAATTCAAAGGGATTTATTGGCATGGGAAACATATTTTACTTTGCCAAAGCAAGTGAAAAAGATAATAAACAAAAGTGAATTATACAATAAAAAAAATTAACAGTAAACATTACACTCACAAAAGTTCCAAAATAATAAAGACATTTGTCTATATACAGTGTTGTAACGATGTGCAAATAGTTAAAGTACAAAAGGGAAAATAAATAAACATAAATATGGGTTGTATTTACAATGGTGTTTGCTCTTAACTGGTTGCCATTTTATTGTGGCAACAGGTCACACATCTTGCTGTTGTGGTGGCACACTGTGGTATTTCACCCAGTAGATATGGGAGTTTATCAAAATTGGATTTGTTTTCGAAATCTTTGTGGGTCTGTGTAATCTGAGGGAAATATGTGTCTCTAATATGGTCATACATTTGGCAGGATGTTAGGAAGTGCAGCTTAGTTTCCACCTCATTTTGTGGGCAGTGTGCACATAACCTGTCTTCTCTTGAGAGCCATGTCTGCGTACGGCGGCCTTTCTCAATAGCAAGGCTATGCTCACTGAGTTTGTACAAAGTCAAAGCTTTCCTTAAGTTTGGGTCAGACACAGTGGTCAAATATTCTCTCTCTGTGTTTCGCTCTCTCTCTGTCTTTCTCTCTGTCTTTCTCTCTCTCTCTCTCTCTCTCTCTCTCTCTCTTTGTCTATCTGTTTCTCTCTGTTTCTCTGTTTCTCTCTCTCTCTCTGTTTCTCTCTCTTTCTCTTTCTCTCTGTCTCTGTCTCTCTTTCTCTCTCACTAAGTATACCAATTAATTAAACTGAAGAGAACAGGGAAACTAAAGGTCAACCAGACTGAGATAATGCTTTAATGTGTTTGGCAACAGCTCTTTCTCTGGACAGATGCAGCGGATAAGTTGATAAGGTGATATCCATCAGTATTCCAGATAGTATCAGGAAAAGAGACAGCGGTTGAGAGGCTTGGTTGGATGATTACATATTTCTGTTTCTCCTCTCTCCTCCCCCCTATGACCGTTGCAGAGCAACAACAAGTTCAGTCAGAGTTGTATGTTTAGCTGTCGGTGTTATTGTCCACTGGAGGAGGAACTGCTGTCAATCAAGTTCGAAACTAGTTTCACGTGGCGTGGGTCTCAACACACTTTACAGTAATGAGGCAAAAACAAGCAAACAGAAACTACTAGGCTTACTTCTGCTAAGGATATTATTATGGTGCCAGACCTTGGCTGACACCAGAGGTGAAAGTAGATGTCATTTCTTACCGGTACTGGACACCCAAGTGCGCGCATGCATTTAAAAAAATAGGCCTGCTACAAAAATTACAGGATAGCCTCTCACTGGGGATGTGGCCGATGTTCTCTGCTGGTACCAATGAGATAGGCTACTGTTCGCTCAATGAAGTTAAAATAACTAAAAGACAGATTGGAGTCTTTTCATTGTCGTCTCTTTACAGCAATAGCCATTTGGTTTCCAAATAGTATTTCATCGATTGTATTTTGAAATACTGTGATATCCCTGGCTGGGTGTCTGCTTTTCACTGACAGTCACAACTCAACATTCATCTATTTGTTATTTGCCGTGCGCTGCACAAATTGTTGGGCCTTCCGACTGTAGTTTATGTGATTTAAAACAATCCTCAGCAAAAAAAACTAATGTAAGCTAATGATCCTCATGCTTTCTGGTGTTGTAGCCTATTTTGAATGATTGTATTTATTTCTGTATAGACTGGACAGCTAATTAGGCTATATAATTTTGGCAATATAATTCTATTTACTTTCGGGACAGCTTAGCTTCCCCTAGCCTTATGGACACACCACCTATGCCTTTTAATGTGGCCTAAACACAACCAGTCATGATGATTTCATCTGGATGTCAAACAATCACTTAACAAAGGCACTCCTGTAGGCTACCCACGCACATTTGTTCACTCACAAAATACCCAACAGTGCACCGTGCACCTTTAATGTGATGCATGGAAAGAGACAGTTGCTAAAAAACAATGTGTATTGTAAAAATATTCTGTGATTGTCATTAGGCCTACACTTGTAGCCTGAACCCTCACCTCCGCCTTCACAAAATGTAAGTGTTCTCCTCAAACTACAACGCAATTTGGAGCGTAGAGCACCTGGTTTCCAATCATTTCAGTCATTTTCCATGCGGCTGACATGCAGTAATGGTAATGAATGGTGTCATAGCCTATGTCATGTTGTATTAATTGTGATAGGCTCACTCTTCACCTATACAACATACCCCCACTATTTATTTTGCCGGGACGCCGTACCAGACCGTGCCGCCTTACTTTCCCCCCTGGCTGACACTCAACTTGAATAAAACAGTGCACTGATGGGGGCTGGCCACTCAACATGGATATTACAGAGGACACGCCAGATATATTCCATATGCTTCCAACATGAATTGGCTCCACTCCTCCTCCTGAGGCAGGCCTCCCCCAGCTCCACTCCTCCTGAGGCAGGCCTATCCCCAGCTCCACTCCTCCTGAGGCAGGCCTATCCCCAGCTCCACTCCTCCTGAGGCAGGACTATCCCCAGCTCCACTCCTCCTGAGGCAGGCCTCCCCCAGCTCCACTCCTCCTGAGGCAGGCCTATCCCCAGCTCCACTCCTCCTGAGGCAGGCCTCCCCCAGCTCCACTCCTCCTGAGGCAGGCCTATACCCAGCTCCACTCCTCCTGAGGCAGGCCTAACCCCAGCTCCACTCCTCCTGAGGCAGGCGTCCCCCAGCTCCACTCCTCCTGAGGCAGGCCTATCCCCACCTCCACTCCTCCTGAGGCAGGCCTCCCCCAGCTCCACTCCTCCTGAGGCAGGCCTATACCCAGCTCCCCTCCCCTGAGTCAGGCTCAACTCAGGCTAAACCCAGGCAGTCATGGTTGCTCCAAGTCCTTTACCACCACCGGGTGGCCAGTACCAGTCAAAAGTTTGGACACACCTACTCATTCAAGGGTTTTTCTTTATTTTACTATTTTCTACATTGTAGAATAATAGTGAAACATCAAAACTATGAAATAACACATATGGAATCAATTAGTAACCAAAAAAGTGTTAAACAAATCAAAATATATTTTATATTTGAGATTCTTCAAAGTAGCCACCCTTTGCCTTGATGACAGCTTTGCACACTCTTGGCATTCTCTCAACCAGCTTCATGAGGTAGTCACATGAAATGCATTTCAATTAACAGGTATGCCTTGTTAAAAGTTAATTTGTGGAATTTCTTTCCTTCTTAATGCTTTGAGTCAATCAGTTGTGTTGTGACAAAGTATTGGTGGTATACAGAAGATAGCCCTATTTGGTAAAAGACCAAATCCATATTATGGCAAGAACAGCTCAAATAAGGAAAGAGAAACAACAGTCCATCATTACTTTAAGACATGAAGGTCAGTCAATGTGGAAAATTTCAAGAACTTTCTTCAAGTGCAGTCGCAAAAACCATCAAGCACTATGATGTAACTGGCTCTCATGAGGACCGCCACAGGAAAGGAAGACCCTGAGTTACCTCTGCAGCAGAGAATAAGTTCATTAGAGTTACCAGCCTCAGAAATCGACAATTAACTGCACATCTCAACATCAACTGTTCAGAGGAGACTGCGTGAATCAGGCCTTCATGGTCTAATTACTGCAAAGAAACAACTACTAAAGGACACCAATTAGAATAAGAGACTTGCTTGGGCCAAGAAACACGAGCAATGGACATTAGACCGGTGGAAATCTGTCCTTTGGTCTGATGAGTCCAAATTTGAGATTTTTGGTTCCAACCACTGGGTGTTTGTGAGACGCAGAGTAGGTGAACAAATTATCTCAGCATGTGTGGTTCCCACCATGAAGCATGGAGGAGGAGGTGTTATGGTGTAGGGGTGCTTTGCTGGTGACACTGTCTGTGATTTATTTAGAATTCAAGGCCACACCTAACCAGCATGGCTACCACAGCATTCTACAGCAATACGCCATCCCATCTGATTTGGATTAGTGGGACTATCATATGTTTTTCAACAGGACAATGACCCAAAACACACCTCCAGGATGTGTAAGGGCTATTTGACCAAGAAGGAGAGTGATGAGGTGCTGCGTCAGATTACCTGTCCTCCACAATCACCCAATGAGTTGGACTGCAGAGTACATTTACATTTTAGTAAAGGAAAAGCAGCCAACAAGTGCTCAGCATATGTGGGAACTCCTTCAAGACTGTTGGAAAAACATTCCTCATGAAGCTGGTTGAGAGAATGCAAACAATGTGCAAAGCTGTCATCAAGGCAAAAGGTGGCTACTTTCAAGAATCTCAAATATAAACTATATTTTGATTTGTTTAACACTTTTTTGGTTACTACATGATTCCATATGTGTTATTTCATAGTTTTGATGTCTTCACTATTATTCTACAATGTAGAAAATAGTAAAAATAAAGAAAAACCCTTGAATGAGTAGGTGTGTCCAAACTTTTGACTGCTACTGTATGCTATTATTCTGTCTTTATATCATTGTAGACCCCACCACCACCAACACTACACCACCACTACACAGCAGGTTCAATCCATCATAAGAAGAGGAGGAGGAGGAATGCAGAACAGAGCAGAATGCTTAGTGACTGTCTGAGGACTGGGCTAGGGCAGCTTGTCTTCACATAATGAGACAGCTTGGAATCCTGGCTAATGTTACCCCAGGCAAAGAATGTCAAGGACATCGATTCTCTTTGCTGTACAGCTAGCGAGAGGAGAGGAGAGGAGAGGAGAGTAGAGTAGAGTAGAGTAGAGTAGAGTAGAGTAGAGTAGAGTAGAGTAGAGTAGAGTAGAGTAGAGTAGAGGAGAGGAGAGGAGAGGAGAGGAGAGGAGAGGAGAGGAGAGGAGAGGAGAGGAGAGGAGAGGAGAGGAGAGGAGAGGAGAGGAGAGGAGAGGAGAGGAGAGGAGAGGAGAGGAGAGGAGAGGAGAGGAAAGGAAAGGAAAATTAGGGAGAGAAGAGAAGAGGAAAGGAGAGATATATTGCAGATACTTAGTCTGCATCCCAAATGGTACCCTTTTCCCTATTTAGTGCACTACAGGCCCTAGTCAAAGGCAATGCACTAAATAGGGAATAGGGTGCCATTTGGGATGCCTACACAACTAGTACCCAGGCTGCATACACAACTAGTCCCCAGTCTGCATACACAACTAGTTCCCGGGCTGCACACACAACTAGTCCCCAGGCTGCATACACAACTAGTCCCCAGGCTGCATACACAACTAGTCCCCAGGCTGCATACACAGCTAGTCCCCAGGCTGCATACACAGCTAGTCCCCAGGCTGCATACACAACTAGTCCCCAGGCTGCATAATCCACTAGTCCCCAGGCTGCATACACAACTAGTCCCCAGGCTGCATACACAACTAGTCCCCGGGCTGCATACAGAACTAGTCCCCAGGCTGCATACACAACTAATCCCCAGGCTACACCACTAGTCCCCCGGCTGCATACACAGCTAGTCCCCAGGCTGCATACACCACTAGTCCCCAGGCTGCATACACAACTAGTCCCCAGGCTGCATACACAACTAGTCCCCAGTCTGCATACACAACTAGTCCCCAGGCTGCATACACAACTAGTCCCCAGGCTGCATACACAACTAGTCTCCATTCTGCAGACACAACTAGTCCCCAGGCTGCATACACAACTATCCCCAGGCTGCAGACACCACTAGTCCCCAGGCTGCATACACCACTAGTCCCCAGGCTGCATACACCACTAGTCCCCAGGCTGCATACACAACTAGTCTCCATTCTGCAGACACAACTAGTCCCCAGGTTGCATACACCACTAGTCCCCAGGCTGCATACACCACTAGTCCCCAGGCTGCATACACCACTAGTCCCCAGGCTGCATACACAGCTAGTCCCCAGGCTGCATACACAACTAGTCCCCAGGCTGCATACACAACTAATCCCCATTCTGCATACACAACTAGTCCGCAGGCTCCATATACAACTAGTCCCCAGGCTGCATACACAACTAATCCCCATTCTGCATACACCACTAGTCCCCAGGCTGCATACACAACTAGTCCCCATTCTGCATACACAACTAGTTCCCAGGCTGCATACACAACTAGTCCCCAGTCTGCATACACAACTAATCCCCAGGCTGCATACACAACTAGTCCCCGGGCTGCAGGCAGGTTTAGGAAAGAGAGGACTTCATAAGCACATGAACTCAGACATGAGCACTGTGAGGCACGTTTACTCGCTCAGTCTCTGTATTTTCCAAGGCCTCTATGGATGGACGGACAAAGCAACCTTTTGGCTGATTCCGAGCAATGGTATTCACCTAAAGCTAGTAAACCACAGACACCCTGCACCATACCCACTCAACCCCCCCACAGTTTGGATCCCCATTTTAGACGATGCTAATAACATTTGATTATGTTATGATCACTGAATCCTTAATGCTTTTTCCTAAGTGTTTCCATGTGAACATGTTAAAAATACTAAAGCTACAAAGGTAAACGTCAGTCACCATTTGTTACCCCTTCCTCCCCACATTTATACCACGCTTTTCTAAATAAGTTATTGTCTGTTCAATTTGACCCGTGACCAAGGTGAAAGGTGTCGACGTCATACGTCATACATGTGCGACTCATTCTAAAATAGATGTGTTACGGCTTTGCTGTCAGAGTTTTTACCTGCGTTTTTAGTCTGCGTTCTTGACTATTTTCAGTTTTGCATGCCCCCAGAGAAGTTTAGAGTAAAAAATATTTTTTGACTTTAGTTTTTACGACCACGTTGAACCTGCTGTGACAACACACTATAGAAGCCTAATTTTAAATTCAAAACACTGGTTGTGTGTGTGTGTGTGTGTGTGTGTGTGTGTGTGTGTGTGTGTGTGTGTGTGTGTGTGTGTGTGTGTGTGTGTGTGTGTGTGTGTGTGTGTGTGTGTGTGTGTGTGTGTGTGTGTGTGTGTGTGTGTGTGTGTGTGTGTGTGTGTGTGTGTGTGTGTGCAAACCACTGGCTGAGTTATGTTCCCTCTTGTTCTGCCAAATCAATAAAACAGACTCTGTGACTAAGACCCCCGAACAGATCCCTGAACAGATCCCTGAGCAAGGGGAAAAGCTTTTTCAAAGAAAGCTTGCATCTCTTGATTAGCAATGAAAATACCTTCCACTGCTCCTCTCCCTCCTCCTCCTCATCCTCCTCCCTCCTCCTACTCCCGCCTCACTTCTCCTCCTCCCGCTCTCCTCCCTCCCTAATCCCTCCTCCCTCCTCCTCTACCTGTTCCTCCTCTTACTTTTCCTTCTCTGCTTCCTTCTCCTCCTTCTCCTCTTCCTCCTACTTTCTTCCTCCTCCTTCTCCTCCTCTTCCTCCTTCTCCTCCTCCCAGGATCTCCCCACTGACATTTTCCTGTTTCCTGGATTCCACTGAGTTACTGCCTTAGTCTGCCAGTTTCTCCCTCTCTTACACACACACAAACACACACACACCCACACACATACACACACAGTCAGTAAAACCATTGAGTCTTGATTCCTTTTGATTTTGTATTATTATTTTTTTCACCTTTATTTAACCAGGTAGGCCAGTTGAGAACAAGTTCTCATTTACAACTGCGACCTGGCCAAGATAAAGCAAAGCAGTGCGACACAAACAACACAGAGTTACACATGGGATAAACAAATGTACAGTCAATAATGCAATAGAAAAATCTATATACAATGTGTGCAAATGTAGTAACATTAGGGAGGTAAGACAATAAATAGGCCATAGTGGCGAAATAATTACAATTTAGCAATTAAACACTGGAGTGATAGATGTGCAGAAGATGAATGTGCAAGTAGAGATACTGGGGTGCAATGAAGAAGAAAAAAATAACAATATGGGGATGAGGTAGTTGGGTGGGCTATTTACAGATGGACTGTGTACAGGTGCAATGATCGGTAAGCTGCTCTTACAGCTGATGCTTAAAGTTAGTGAGGGAGATATAAGACTCCAGCTTCAGTGATTTTTGCAATTCGTTCCAGTCATTGGCAGCAGAGAACTGGAAGGAATGGCGGCCAAATGAGTTGTTGGCTTTGGGGATGACCAGTGAAATATACCTGCTGTGCGTGTGCTACGGGCGGGTGCTGCTATGGTGACCAGTGAGCTGAGATAAGGCGGGGATTTACCTAGCAAAGACTTATAGATGACCTGGAGCCAGTGGGTTTGGCGACGAATATGAAGCGAGGGCCAGCCTAGAAGAGCATACAGGTCGCAGTGGTGGGTAGTATATGGGGCTAAGGTGACAAAACGGATGGCACTGTGATAGACTGCATCCAATTTGCTGAGTAGAGTGTTGGAGGCTATTTTGTAAGCGACATCGCTGACCATCCTACATATCAAAGATATGTAGGATGGTCAGTATTACGAGGGTATGTTTGGCGGTATGAGTGCTTTGTTGCGAAATAGGAAGCCAATTCTAGATTTAATTTTGGATTGGAGATGCTTAATGTGAATCTGGAAGGAGAGTTTACAGTCTAACCAGACACCTAGGTATTTGTAGTTGTCCACATATTCTAAGTCAGAACCATCCAGAGTAGTGATGCTAAACGGGAGGGCGGGTGCGGGCAGCGATCGGTTGAAGAGCATGCATTTAGTTTTACTTGCATTTAAGAGCAGTTGGAGGACACGGAAGGAGTGTTGTATGGCATTGAAGCTCATCTGGAGGTTTGTTAACACAGTGTCCAAAGAAGGGCCAGAAGTATACAGAATGGTGTCATCTTCGTAGAGGTGGATCAGAGAATCACCAGCAGCAAGAGCGACATCATTGATGTATACAGAGAAAAGAGTCGGCCCGAGAATTGAACCCTGTGGCATCCCCATAGAGACTGCCAGAGGTCCGGACAACAGGCCCTCCGATTTGACACACTGAAGTAGTTGATGAACCAGGCGAGGCAGTCATTTGAGAAACCAAGGCTGTTGAGTCTGCCGATGAGTATGCAGTGATTGACAGAGTCGAAAGCCTTGGCCAGGTCGATGAAGACGGCTGCACAGTATTGTCTTTTATCGATGGCGGTTATGATATCATTTAGGACCTTGAGCGTGGCTGAGGTGCACCCATGAACCACCCATGAACCAGATTGCATAGCGGAGAAGGTACGGTAAGATTCGAAATGGTCGGTGATCTGTTTGTTAACTTGGCTTTCGAAGACTTTAGAAAGGTAAGGTAGGATAGATATAGGTCTGTAAAAGTTTGGGTCTAGAGTGTCTCCCCCTTTGAAGAGGGGGATGCCCGCGGCAGCTTTCCAATCTTTAGGGATCTCAGGCAATATGAAAGAGAGGTTGAACAGGCTAGTAATAGGGGTTGCAACCTTAGCGGCGGATAATTTTAGAAAGAGATCATACAGATTGTCTAGCCCAGCTGATTTGTAGGGGTCCAGATTTTGCAGCTCTTTCAGAACATCAGCTATCTGGATTTGGGTGAAGGAGAAATGGGGGAGGCTTGGGCAAGTTGCTGTGGGGGGTGCAGAGCTGTTGACCAGGGTAGGGATAGCCAGGTGGAAAGCATGGCCAGCCGTAGAAAAATGCTTCTTTTAATTCTCAATTATCATAGATTTATCTGTGGTGACAGTTTCCTAGCCTCATTGCAGTGGGCAGCTCTTATTCTCCATGGGATTTACAGTGTCCCAGAACTTTTTGGAGTTTGTGCTACAGGATGCAAATTTCTGTTTGAAAAAGCTAGCCTTTGCTTTCCTGACTGCCTGTTGCATATCGCGGGGGCTATTCGATTCTAATGCAGTATGCCACAGGATGTTATTGTGCTGGTCAAGGGCAGTCAAGTCTGGAGTGAACGAAGGGTTATATCTGTTCTTAGTTGTACATTTTTTGAGTGGGGCATGCTTATTTAAACCCTCTTAAGGATCGAACCCTTTATTTCCCAATTTTTGCCTAAAATGACATATCCAAATCTAACTGCCTGTAGCTCAGGCCCTGAAGCAAGGATATGTATTTTCTTGGTACCATTTGAAAGGAAACACTTTGAAGTTTGTGGAAATGTGAAAGGAATGAAGGAGAATATAACACATTAGATCTGATAAAAGATAATACAAAGAAAAAAACAATCGTTATTTTTTTGTAACATCTTTGAAATGCAAGAGAAAGGCCATAATCTATTATTCCAGCCCAGGTGCAATTTAGATGTTGGCCACTAGATGGCAGCACTGTGTGTGCAACGTTTTAGACTGATGAATGAACCATTGCATTCCTGTTCAAAATGTTGCGTCAAGACTGCCCAAATGTACCTAATTTGTTTATTAATAACTTTTCATGTTCAAAACTGTGCACTCTCCTCAAACAATACAATGCTTTTCTTTCACTGTAATAGCTACTGTAAATTGGACAGTGCAGTTAGATTAACAAGAATTTAAGCTTTCTGCCAATATTAGATATGTCTATGTCCTGGGAAATGTTCTTGTTACTTACAACCTCATGCTAATCGCATTAGCCTACGTTAGCTCAACCGTCCCGCAGGGGACCTACCGATCCTGAATTAAGATGGTGAGGAATGCACTTATAAATAACAACCAGGCATCCTCTACTGACAGAATGAGGTCAATATCCTTCCAGGATCCCGGGCCAGGTCGATTAGAAAGGCCTGCTCAATTAAGTGTTTTAGGGAGCGTTTGACAGTGATGAAGGGTGGTCGTTTGACCGCGTACCCATTGCGGACACTGGCAATGAGGCAGTGATCGCTGAGATCCTGGTTGAAGACAGCAGAGAAGTATTTAGAGGGCAGGTTGGTCAGGCTGATATCTATGAGGGTGCCAGTGATTTAGGGTTGTACCTGGTAGGTTCCTTGATAATTTGTGTGAGATTGAATGTATCTAGCTTAGATTGTAGGACGGCCGGGGTGTTAACCATATCCCAGTTGAGGTCACCTAACAGTACAAAAGTAGAAGCTCGAACTGTTTGGCCACAGACCAGGATAGCATGGCAGAACTCAGCAGGCTATTTCTGCACCCCCTTTGGCAGTTCTGTCATGGTGGAAAATGTTGTAGTTGGGGATGGAAACTTCAGAATTTTTGGTGGCCTTCCTAAGCCAGGATTCAGACATGGCTAGGACATCAGGGTTGGCAGAGTGTGCTAAAGCAGTGAATAAAACAAACTTAGGGAGGAGGCTTCTGATGTTAACATGCATGAAACCAAGGCTTTTACGGTTACAGAAGTCAACAAATGATAAAACTGGGGGCTACGGGGCCTGGGCTAACCTCTACATCACCAGAGGAACAGAGGAGGAGTTGGATAAGGGTATGGCTAAATGCTATAAGAACTGGTCGTCTAGTGCATTGGGGACAGAGAATTAAAGGAGCAGATTTCTTGAAGAAATCTGAAGAGAATAGATTCAGGGCATAATTTACAGACAATGGTATGGTAGGATGTGAGTACGGTGGAGGTAAACGTAGGTGTTGAGTGACGATGACAGGAGGCACAAGTTAAGCCAGGTGAGGTCTCCGCATGTGTGTGGGGTGGGACAAAAGAGCTATCTAAGGCATTTTGAGCGGGACTGAGGGCTCTAAAGTGAAATAAAACAATAAGAACTAGCCAAGACAGCAGTAGACAAGGCATATTGCCATTAGAGAGAGGCATAAAGCAAACACAGGTGTTGATCAGGAGAGCTAAGACAACAACGGGTAAATGGCGATGAATAGGCAGGGTGGGACTGTTAGAGTGATCATAGGGTCAAAAGAGCAGCAATAGGTGAGTCAGGGTGCTGTTCGGTAGTCACTACTACGCTAGGCGAGCAGAGGACACAGCGGGCCTAGCCGGGGCTAGTAGATGGTTCTTCGGCGACAACATAACTGAATAGCCTGTTGAGACCATGTCGGCAGTCCAGTTGTGATGGATCGGCGGGGCTCCGTGTAGACAATAAAGGGTCCAGGCCAATTGGCAAAGGAGGTGTTGTAGCCCTAGAATTAGCTGGTATATGGGCCTAGCTCAAGGCTAGCTCAAGGCTAGCTGGTGCTTGCTTCGGAACAGAGGCATTAGCTAACAGTAGCCACTCGTTTGCAGCTAGCTATCTGCGATGATCCGGTGTAATGATCCAGAGCGGCAGGAATCCGGTGATTGCTAGAGAGAAGTAGTCCGATATGCTCTGGGTTGATATCGCGCTGAGCAGGCAGGCAGGTGTTGTCCGAGCTAAGGCTGGCTGGCTGGTGACCGAGAAAAAGGTGAAGACCGCTAGCCGTGGCTAACAAAGACTAGTAGCTAGTTAGCTGGCTAGCTCCTGATGGAAGTTCCAGTTATAAGGAATAAAAATAGCAGATCCGTACCACATTGGGTGAGGCGGGATGCAGGAAAGTATATTTAGTTCGTAGATAGAAAGTGAGATTAAAGTATATACGAAGAAGACCGGCTATTTACACGGGATAAGACAAGAGCAAACAGACACGTCCTACTGCTACGTCATCTTGGATTTGATATGCATTTGAATGTTAACATTTAAATGTTCATAACATATTTCATACCTCTTTGTTCTCATTTGTCATATTGTGCTCTTACGAAAATATTGTGCCATGTTGTTGACATTTGTACAAAAAAAGGTGCTATCTAGAACCTTGAAGTGTTCTTTGGCTGTCCCCATAGAAGAACCCTTTGAATAAACCTTTTTGGTTCCAGGTAGAACCCTTTTGGGTTCCATGTAGAACCCTTTCCACAAAGAGTTCTACATGGAACCCAAAAAGTTTCTACCTGGAACCAAAAAGGCTTCTCCTATGGGGAAAGCCAAAGAACCTTTTTGGAATCCTTTTTTCTGAATGTAATGTTTCCCTCTAACCCCGTTATTCCCTGATTCAAAGCCTAGCTAACTACCATGCTGAGAAACTCTTTCCACTACTTTTAAACTCATTTTTAAACGCTGTTCTCCTGCTGTACTTCAATGTCAGCAGGTCAGACATGTAGTTTGAGGAATCACCTGGGAGAGAGGAAAATTCATGACTCAGCTTGTTAAGAAAGAGAGGATCATGAATCTCTGTTGGCAGATTGATTCAAACAGGCTGTTTGAAACACACACACACACACACACACACAAACATAGACGCACACACACACACACACACACACACACACACACACACACACACACACACTGCTGTGTGATAGTACTGTACTGTACCATCTATCCCTGTGTAGTCCCCTGTCTGGAATCATCTGGCCCCCAGCTGCCTCGCTCACTGGCCTGGCTGCCTGGCTGTCTGAGGAGGATTATGGGTAATCTGTGATGTCAAGCCTTGATCAGACCTTCCACCTATTTATTCACTTCATTCACTTCCTGTGCTTCTTCTACTTGTGTTCCTTACTTTGTTCCTTCTTCTTCTTCCTTCATCTAATTTTCTACCTGGATCTCCTCCTACACTCTTAGAAAAAATGGTACCAAAAGGGTTCTTTGGCTGTCCCCATAGGAGACCCCTTTGAAGAACCCTTTGGTTCCAGGTAGAACCCTTTTGGGTTCCATGTAAAACTCTTTCCACAGATGGTTCTACCTGGAATCCAAAACAACAGTTTTACCTGGAACCTAAAAGGGTTCTACCAGGAACTAAAAAGGGTTCTCCTATGGGGACAGCCAAAGAACCCTTTTGGAACCTTTTTTTCTAAGAGTGTAGAGTGATGATGCTAATGTCCTCTTCCTATCACTGTTTGTAAGGTTTGAAGATGTTGCAAGTGTCTGTCTGGCTGTCTAATTGACCTCTCTCCCCTCTCTGCTCCGCAGGTGTCGATATCCTCCATTGGCTGGGCCTCACCGGCAGCAGAGACACCCTCTCCCCAGGGACCAGCTCCTCTTCCCCCTCCTCCTCCCTTCACTCTCCTTCTTCCTCTCCCCCAGGAGCCGGGGTCCTACTCAGCCCGGACGCCCACATTGAAGCTGCTACGGGGGGTCTGTTCCCGCCGGAGCTCGGTGAAGAGTTTTCTGTCGTGGTTAGCCTAAGCTCCTGGCGAGCGAACAATGCTTTCCTTTTCAGTGTGCGTGACGGCAGGGACAAGCTGCAGTTTGGCATCCAGCTGCTGCCCAGGAAGGTGGTGGTGTACACCGGCGAAAAGGCCTCTGTCTATTTCACCTACAACGTGCACGACGGGTGGCAGCACTCTTTCGCCGTGAGCGTGCGGCCGCGCTCAGTTTCGTTCCATGCGGACTGCGGGGCGGTGCAGCAGCGAGAACAGACGCTGACCCGGGCACATGTGCTGGGGTCCGGATCCAGAGGCCTGCTCACCCTAGGAAGGATGAAGTCTAAAGCAGCCCAGTTCCATGGCCTCATATGCCAGCTGGACATCTACCCTTCAGCCCAGGCTGCTGCGCATTACTGCCACTACCTTAAAAAACAGTGCCGGCTGGCTGACACTTTCCGATCGCCACCGCCACCCTCCAGCTTGGATATGGAAGTTTCTGGCTCCCTGGCTTTCTCCCCTATTCCTCCTTCTCCAGCATCCCAGACTGTGGTGGTGCCCCTCTCCCTGGCTGTAGACTCCCAGCAGTCCACCAACCTGGCCGGATCAGCCCCCAGCCCCTCCCTGGAGGGGTCTGGAATACCGTATTTAAGCCCCTCAGAGCAGTCTCACCTGGGGGTCAGGACCCAGACCCAGAGCTTCCTGCTGGAGCACCTCACCTCTATCCATACACCCACAGCAGGCCCCATTGGCCCGTCCTCAGGCACTCTCAGTGGGCTGAAGGCCATGGGCATCACACACAGGAGTACCAACTCCAGCTCCGGATCCAGCCCAACAGGGGGCTTCAACAGGCGGTCTCCCCAGTCTGAGAATGACACAGAGGAGGAGGAGGAGGAGAGGAGCCCCAGGAGGCACCAACAGGTCACCACAGCCACCCCAGGCCTGATCTCCCCTGACAGGCAGAGCCGCTTGAAGGAGGGCCTGAGGAACAGCTCCAGGCCTAGAGACTCTCAGCCCCAGCCCACTAACCACCTCGTGGACACCAAGCTCAGACCCAACAGCACCACCCTGTACCGGGAGAACCAGGTGGACACCTCAGAGGAGCATGGCCAGGAAGGGGCCTACGATGTGGGCATGGAAGGCTACGACTATGGATACGAGGAACCAGACTACTTCTACAGAGACTATGACGAGGCTTTTCCCGGCCCCAAAGGAGACCCAGGTCCTCCGGTAAGTGTTTGGAATTCATAAGATCTAATAACAGATATGAGAATGTTAGAAACTTGTCTTCGTAGTGTGTTTCCGGAAGTCAGAGCAGAGGCGTGCATGAGCAATAGGGGAAAATTACAATGCATAATTAATGAAGCCTACTTTAGGGTGATGAGGTCTTGAGTGTTCTGTTGGCCCTCTCTTTTAAACACACAAATGTTTTGCAGGGCCTTGTATTGATTTAGAGGCAAGGTGAGGGCGTATCCAAGCACTTTTCTTTTTTCATGTATCAACAGGTGGTTAAAATAACAAATGTCATTCCCCTTTTGAAATAATGCCAGTGACTCGTTCATACTCTTGTGTAAGCGGGGAGGGGGAGTAATTTATAACTGAGGGTTGCTCCCTATAGCCTAGCGACAAAAGAGCATCAAACAGGCTGATGTCAGCTAGCTGTAGAGGTTGCTTTTCTCCTCTTCAAGGAAAACAAGACTATACCATTCTGTCATATCGGCGATGCCGATCTATTGCTTATGACCCTATGGCAGCCTGGGAGTGACACAGCTGATTGAGGTGTTTCCAAGTCAGAGTCTTGCTGCTCAATCTTTCTCCTGAAGGACTTGAAGCCACAATCTGTAATTTATTTGAACATCAAATTATTGCAGATTACACCTTTACCGTGAGGTGAAAGTCCATGCCTAACTTCTGTTTCTCTCATTCAACTACATGAGGCTAGAACTGGTTGACAAATGTTTAGGAGGCCAACTAAACCAGACTATGACTGTTTTCCATAATTCAAGGAGTCAGATATTGACTCGTTTTTCATCCTCCTTGATTTATGTGTTGTGAAAATGAGAGCAGCCAATGACTGTTGAGTACTCTCTAACAGGTTCCGTGTTCTGGATGTAGGATCAGCGGAAGGTCAGTGAGTCAGTGTGTGATTGTGATGTCACCACCTTTTGCACTCAGAGCTCCAGATTGAGAGTATGGCTATGTTGTATTCAGCGTTCTCCTGTGCGCCATGCTTTCCCATGCTCAATTCGCCCAGTTCCGTGCTCCATTTACCTGCTCTGGAGCATGCAAGTACAGCGAATGGAACACAGAAAGTATCTCACCCTCAGAGAGGCTTTGGCTTTGGCTCCAGATAGTCAGTGTAGAAGTATATAGTAAACATAGGTGCTGTATATGAATATGAATATGCAATGCTGATGCTTCTGGAGTATTTGTCCGTAGATCCTAATTGCCTATACTGTACAATAGTTTTCATGACCAAAGATTTTTGGTAACCCTTTATTTTACAGCCCATTATTTATAATATGTCTTTATACATTTTTTACTCCATATACAAACGTATATATATAAACAACAACTTACAGACTCACACAAACAATTTCTTAATCTCATCTGCCCAGACTCACATGCTCACACCCCCATCCCTAGTGTCTGCATTATTATTTGCCACTTGGCCTTTAAATTGTATTAATTTGTTTTTCTTGGTCACCAATGCTATTTCAATATTTCAATAATAAATCATTCGATTTTTCCATTGTGTTTATGATGGGAGGGATGATGAGAGAATCATATAGCCCATTGGGTCTCTCAGTACAACCCCATAAGCCATGTCTTGAAATATGCAGACAGATGAATTAAAAGTAAGTTTACATTGTAATACTTCTGACAGACAACTTTCTAGCTCCACCCACAACTTCCGGACTTTATAGCGTTCCCAGAAAGCATGGATTATTGAGTTATTATTAGTTTTACACTTAAGACATTACTCTGCCATTGTGCTGTAGAATTTGTGAATTTTCTCTCTTGTATAATAAATTCTATACATTAGTTTATATTGGATTAAGCGTACATTTTCGTTAACTGTAATTTTGTTAGTTATGCATCAACTTTCCCTCCATCTTGTGCCAACATCAGTTATTTTTCAGTCTTAGTTCCAATTGTTTATATTGTTTTCTAAGAGATTGTCAGTTGGATATGCTCTCTGCAAGGTTTTGTATATCTTCTCTATCCACAGGAGGCTGGTGGCACCTGAGTGGAATGGTATCAAATACATAAAACATATGGTTTCCATTTGTTTGCTGCCATTCAATTTGCTCCATTCCAGCCATTATTATGAGTTGTCTTCCCCTCAGCAGCCTTCACTGTCTCTATCGTATGAATATCCAATATGACTCAAATAAGATTCCCTCAAGGTTGCTCTGATGTCCTAAAGATTTCCAATCCAAATTTCGTGACATGTAACTTTTAAGTTGCCTGTATTTGAAACTATCTACATTGGTCAGTCCAAAATTACTTTTTAATTCTGTCATGGAAATAAATGTATTTCCTGTTACCAAGTCATTTATGGTTTCAATGCCTTAAATGTTTTATGTGGACCAATTTCTCTGTGAATTCTGAAAAACTATCCAAGGATTGTTCCATAAGGTAGTGTTTTTTAGGAGTGATATTGGTTCTTGTAGAATCCGTTTCATTTTATTCCATATTGTTATGAGGTTCTTAACTATGAAGTTGTTAATGTTCTTAGCTTAATCTTTTGAAAACAAACACCTAAAAAGATTCTGAGGATGAGCATCTCCAATATGTACCCATTGTTACTCTTTAGTGCGTTTAACTATATGTCTCAAGTAAAAGCCTTGGGTGGCGAGTTGATACAATTCCAAGTCTGGATGTTTTAAGTCACCCTCAGACTGAGGAAGATTTATTTGCCCATATTAAGTCTGTTATGATTGAGTATACTCGTCAGTGGCGACCCGTCATTCAGGGCAGGTGGGGCTCAAAACGGTTGGGGCTCTGCCCCACCTGCCCTGAATGACGGGTCGCCACTGACAAGTATACTCAATCATAACAGACTTAATATGGGCAAATAAATCTTTGTTTAGCTAATGTATATATATTTACAGTGCCATCGGAAAGTACTCAGACCCCTTGACTTTTTCCACATTTTGTTACATTACAGCCTTATTCTAAAATGGATTAAATAAATAAAAATCCTCAGCATTCTACACACAATACCCCATAATGACAAGGTGAAATGTTAGCAAATGTACAAAACATTCATTTAAAAAATACTTTATTACATAAGTATTCAGTCCCTTTGCTATTAGACTCGAAATTGAGCTCAGCTGCATCCTGTTTCCATTGATCGTCCTTGAGATGTTTCTACAACTTCATTGGAGTCCACCTGTGGTAAATTCAATTGATTGGACATGATATGGAAAGGCACACACCTGTCTATAAAAGGTCCCACAGTTGACAGTACATATCAAAGCAAAAACCAAGCCATGAGGTCGAAGGAATTGTCCGTAGAGCTCCGAGACAGGATTGTGTTGAGGCACAGATCTGGGGAACGGTACCAAATAAGTTCTGCAGCATGGAAGGTCCCCAAGAACACAGAGGCCTCCATCATTCTTAAATGGAAGAAGTTTGTAACCACCAAGACTCTTCCTAGAGCTGGCTGCCCGGCCAAACTAAGCAATCAGGGGAGAAGGGAGGTGACCAAGAACCCAATGGTCACTCTGACAGAGCTCTAGAGTTCCTCTGTGGAGATGGGAGAACCTTCCAGAAGGACAACCATCTCTGCAGCACTCTACCAATCAGGCCTTTGTGGTAGAGTGGCCAGACGGAAGCCACTCCTCAGTAAAAGGCACATGACAGCCCGCTTGGAGTTTGCCAAAAGGCACCTAAAGGACTCTCAGACCATGAGAAACAAGATTCGCTGGTCTGATGAAGCCAAGATTGAACTCCTTGGCCTAAATGCCAAGCGTCACATCTGGAGGAAATCTGGCACCATCCCTACGGTGAAGCATGGTGGTGGCAGCATCATGCTGTTTGGGATGTTTTTTAGGGGCAGGGACTGGGAGACTAGTCAGGATCAAGGGAAAGATGAACGGAGCAAAGTACAGAGAGATCCTGGATGAAAACCTGATCCAGAGCGCTCAGGACTTCAGACTGGGGCTAAGGTTCACCTTCGAACAGGACAGCGACACTAAGCACACAGCCAAGACAATGCAGGAGTTGTTTCAGGACAAGTCTCTGAATGTCCTTGAGTGGCCCAGCCAAAGTCCGGACTTGAACCCAATCGAATATCTCTGGAGAGACCTGAAAATAGCTGTGCAGCGACTCTCCCCATCCAACCTGACAGAGCTTGAGAGGATCTGCAGAGAAGAATGGGAGAAATTACTCAAATACAGGTGTGCCAGGCTTGTTGCGTCACTCCCAAGAAGACTTGAGGCTGTAATCGCTGCCAAAGGTGCTTCAACAAAGTACTGTGTAAAGGGTCTGAATACTTATGTATATGTGCATTTTCAGTAAAGAAAAATGTTTTTGACTTGTCATTATGGGGTATTATGTGTAGGGAAAAACTATTTAATACATTTTAGAAAAAAGCTGTAACGTAAAACAATTTGGAAAATGTAAAGGGGTCTGAATACTTTCCAAATGCACTGTAGTGTACAGTCGTGGCCAAAAGTTTTGAGAATGACACAAATATTAATTTCCACAAAGTTTGCTGCTTCAGTGTCTTTAGATATTTTTGTCAGATGTTACTATGGAATACTGAAGTATAACTACAAGCATTTCATAAGTGTCAAAGGCTTTTATTGACAATTACATGAAGTTGATGCAAGGAGTCAATATTTGCAGTGTTGACCATTCTTTTTCAAGACCTCTGCAATCCGCCCTGGCATTCTGTCAATTATCTTCTGGTCCTGATGGCAGCCCATTCTTGCATAATCAATGCTTGGAGTTTGTCAGAATGTGTAGTTTTTGTTTGTTCACCCGCCTCTTGAGGAATGACCACAAGTTCTCAATGGGATTAAGGTCTGGGGAGTTTCCTGGCCATGGACCCAAAATATCGATGTTTAGTTCCCCGAGCCACTTAGTGATCACTTTTGCCTTATGGCAAGGTGCTCCATCATACTGGAAAAGGCATTGTTCGTCACCAAACTGTTCCTGGACGGTTGGGAGAAGTTGCTCTCAGAGGATGTGTTGGTACCATTCTTTATTCATGGCTGTGTTCTTAGGCAAAATGATGAGTGATCCCACTCCCTTGGCTGAGAAGCAACCCCACACATGAATGGTCTCAGGATGCGTTACTGTTGGCATGACACAGGACTGATGGTAGCGCTCACCTCAAGCTTTTTTCCGGGTGCCCCAAACAATTGGAAAGGGGACTCATCAGAGAAAATGACTTTACCCCAGTCCTCAGCAGTCCAATCCCTGTACCTTTTGCAGAATATCAGTCTGTCCCTGATGTTTTTCCTGGAGAGAGGTGGCTTCTTTGCTGCCCTTCTTGACACCAGGCCATCCTCCAAAAGTCTTTTGCCTCACTGCGCGTGCAGATGCATTCACACCTGCCTGCTGCCATTCCTGAGCAAGCTCTGTACTGGTGGTGCCCCAATCCCACAGCTGAATCAACTTTAGGAGACGGTCCTGGCGCTTGCTGGACTTTCTTGGGTGCCCTGAAGCCTTCTTCACAACAATTGAACCGCTCTCCTTGAAGTTCTTGATGATCCGATAAATGGTTGATTTAGGTGCAATCTTACTGGCAGCAATATCCTTGCCTGTGAAGCCTTTTTTTGTGAAAATCAGTGATGACGGCACGTGTTTCCTTGCAGGTAACCATGTTTGACAGAGGAAGAACAATGATTCCAAGCACCACCCTCCTTTTGAAGCTTCCAGTCTGTTATTCGAAGTCAATCCGCATGAGAGAGTGATCTCCAGCCTTGTCCTTGTCAACACTCACATCTGTGTTAACAAGAGAGTCACTGACATGATGTCAGCTGGTCCTTTTGTGGCAGGGCTGAAATGCAGTGGAAATGTTTTTGGGGGATTTGGTTCATTTGCATGGCAAAGAGGGACTTTGCAATTAATTGCAATTCATCTGATCACACTTCATAACAATCTGGAGTATATGCAAATTTCCATCATACAAACTGAGGCAGCAGAATGTGAAAATTAATATTTGTGTAATTCTCAAAACTTTTGGCCACGACTGTACTTTATTTACCAGGTTTATTTGCCATTAAGTAGTATGCTTTATTTGAGTTTAACATGTAGTTTTTTTCAAAAGTTAAAGATCGTATTCCTGCTTAAGTTCAGAAATGTAATTTTCTGGTTTACCTTGTAAAGATCTTTTATGGGCTTTTTCTAGGAGTGATTTATTTTTCTTTATTTTTAATTTTTAAATCATAATTTACTTTTGCAGAATATGATATTATCATTCCACGTATGTACGCCTTAAAGTCATCTCAAATAATGTCGGGGTCGGCTTTTCTCTGTCCTCTATGTCTACATTTGTAATGGAAAATGTTTTTTATTTGTTATGTATTTATTTTTTTACGTATTTATTACATTTAGAGTCCAGAAGATGTGCACTATTCATTCTCCAAATTCTGTCGCTAACTGTATTTTCTATTGGTGTAATTAAGCATGATACCGGAGAAGGATCCGATATCACTATATCATACATTTTTGAATCCAGTAAATTATTGAGTCCGTTTTTTAAAATAAAAATGTAGTCAATTCTTGAGTAGCTTTTCTTACTTTGACAAGAAAAATAATAGTATTTTGTTGTTGGGAATCGTAATCTCCAGGTGTCATGTAAATTAATAAACATTTTCCTGGCTCCCAACAGTAAATGTGCCTTTTTTATTACAACATCTGCCAATCTTATCGAATGTATGCTTAAGGTCACCTGCTAAAATAATAAGTTCCTGTCTGGATTTGATCTAATATAGCTTTAATTGGTTCTAAAACTACCAGATTTACCCCTGTTGGGATATACTGTACAATGAAATGAATGTGTATCTTTCACCATCTAAGGTACAATTCAGCATTAGAAAACGTGCAATTGTGTATTCTTATTTATCAGGATGCCTACAACTCTGCTGTTACTACAGTAGGTGGCAACATAGGCTTTTCCAACCCAGCTCCTCTTTAAATGTTCAATTTTTCATTTTTTTAAATGTAACTCTTACAAGAAAACCACATCTGCTGACAATTGTTTTAAGTGTTCGAGAACAATATGCTTTTTTCCCCTCAAGGAGCCCTTTAACATTCCATGTGATAAGTTGGACTTTGTTGGTCTTTACTTGTATAGAATCAAAGTTAACCTTATCTGTTCCATCTGTCATTGAAGAACCAGGTAAAACATTTTAGCAGACATGACATATGAGGGCGGTGGGCATTCCATAGAATGGGAGGATCATGTTTACAATAACTATGTATTTATACTATTACAGCCCATTATTTAGCAGGTAGTAATTTAGAAATAACTACAATAGTAATTACCTACTCTGCAGTAAAAAATAGTATAGATCAGCATAGGCAGCCTTTTCTGTATTTTTGTTGGTGACCTGCCATCACTGTGTTTTTGCTGGTGACCACTAGCCTTCGCTGTGTTTTGGACGTTGGTGACCAGCATAAACTGGTTACCAGCGTACCTCCATATCCTGGTCACCAGCAAAACCAGCATTAAGTCACCTTATTATGATGGCTTTGCAAAGTGATGTTTAATTTGGAATCCTGCCAGAGCGGGGATATCCAAAAATGTGAACTTTTATTCACCCACAATCTGCATTCAGAATGACTGCTAGGGTTGGAAAGATTATTAAATGAGACTACCTAAACCATCTAAACTGGAACAACCATTTTGGTAACAGGTGCAATAAGTCCAACTAACATATTGGATTAGTTTAGAAAAATGTATGTTATTTATCTTTGTATAGCATAAAAAAACAGATATTGAAAAAATATATAATGATCATACTGCAATAGAGCATGCTGGGAAATATGATGGCCATGGTTTTGCAGACCAGCTTGACCAGCTAGACCATGCTGGACCAGCATAGACCAGCATGGACCAGTTTGGTCACCAGCATACCAGCATCACCAGTATAACTGAATAAGCTGGTCACCAGCAGCATAAGCTGGTCAACAGCATCACCAGCTTGACCAGCTAGTCTGCCAGCCTAACCAGCTAGACCATGCTGGTAAGACCAGCTTGACCAGCATTAGACCAGCATAGACCAGCATGGACCAGCTTGAAATTTAGGCTGGTCTATGCTGATTTTAACATTTATGATATTTTGATCGGGTCCCATTGAGATCCAGTTTGACTCGACACTGGGATTTGAGGAGGATGTTTGGGGGAGTTCACCCCAGCTGCACACTTCAAAGGCACTTCAAAGAGGGAGGAAGTACAGATTTCTCAATCATCACCTTCATGATTCACTTCCACTATCTGAAATACATTTCACTGCTGGTACTATTAGTGCTACCTAGCCTGGTTCAACCACAGAGAACAATGGTGAGTGCAGCATTCAGTCTGATGTTACCTACAGTGAAAGCAAATGAACAGATATTACATGGCACATGCCATAAAGATACATGTAAAAGCAAAAAGACATAAGGGGCCGTGTGAAATGTTGAATACACTCCCAGTTGTAGGGTTTTGTTAGGCACAACATGCAGCCAGCGGCACAGCTATCATGCTGCTAATATTATCATCAGATAATGAAAGAAAGAAGAATCATTGTCTCTCTTGGTCCTGTTGTTTTGGTGAGAAGAGGCGGTAGTAGTGCACTCAATGTTTCCATCTCTGTGTGTGTAGGAGTGTGGCTCCATGAGCAACCAGCTGTTTCTGTCTCTGAGACATTATCTCTTTGTCCCTCTGATACTGACAGAGAGGAATAGAATGTGCAGGACTCCCTCAGAAATGCACACACACACACACACACACACACACACACACACACACACACATACACACACTCTTCATTTATTATTCTGTATTATCTAAAATAGTTTTTCCATGACTGTCTGTGTGTATTATATGTCCTGAGCGTCAGACTCTTTCATGCTGTTTAGCAGCTTGCTAAATTGTGAACACAGTGTCATAGCAGTCAGATTGTCATCAGTATTACCCATCCAGAGCCAAGGCACTCAGCGAACCCTCTTCCTGTAAGTTGGTCCAGTGATATCCTCTCTCTCTCTGTTTGTTTGACTTGGATCAGCAGCCCATGAAGGATACATAATAACTGCAAATTCATTTGAAAAGCCTCCAGTTTCCAATAATACTTTAAAGGAAAACTCCACCCAAAAACTGTATTTTGTCATTTGTTTCATTAGTCCATTGTTGATATAGTCTCAAAATGTTTTGCATGTCAGCAAACAAGTTTTCAAGATGTATAACTTTCAAAATACAGAAATACAGCCGGTAGGATGCATTTTGCATCATAAATACATCATAGGGGATGTATTTCTGTATTTTGAAAGTTAACAGGTGAGCTCCGTACTCCACATCTGTGTGGAGTGGATGTGTGCATTCGTGGGAGTTTCTTATGCATTTGTGGGATGGCAAAAAATCTACCACAAAACATACCAGGTTTAATGTACTAAAAATCATGTTTTACCAGTACTTTACTAGAGTCTTCAGTTCCAACACTGGAATGTAAAAGTGTTGAGCACATGTGTGTTGCGCTTTTTTCTCTCCTTCTCCTTTTACATCTTGCGTCCAAACGAACATGAAGTGGAATCATACCATGTGTTTCTTCCTGCGTTGACAAAGAGTTTATGTTCATCCCAGAACTGGCTAAAAGCTTTGCCATTACTGGTTTGGAGAACATTGGCCTCTCTTACATATAGTAAACACAGTAAACTCCTCCCCACATCTGCCTGTACATTACAGCATGCTATCACTTCTCATTTACAACTTATCTGCGTGTCTGTGACGTCTGTGTCTCTCTCTCCTCATGTCCTTTCTCTTCTCTCTTTCTTTCTTCTCTCTGTCTCTCTCTCTATAAAAGGGTCCTCCTGGTCCCCGGGGTCTACCTGGTCCTGCTGGGAAGAGAGGAGCTCGGGTGAGTACTGTAAACTGGGTTTTACCTGTCTGCGGACAGGTGTGATGTCACTGGGGTGTCATCGAGCCTTAGGAGGTGCCACTCCCTTCCCTGAGGTGATAGGCAGCTTAAAAGATAAACATCACAGACGCAGCTGAACACTAGCAGTGTTTTATGTACAGTGTTGTACGGTGCTACAGTATGTTGTTATAAGATCTCTAAAGGTCATGATGGACTTTAAAATGGCTTCTTCAAGGGTTATTCCAGGACATGTCAGGAAGTAGCTAGTTATGGTCCTCAGTACGGCCAATATGAGGTCAGGTTTATTGTCCTGGTGAGGCATGTTAAGACTGAACCTGCCAGAGAGTACAGATGCACACAGCTCACACACCCACTCTGTGGCTGAATACACTTCTCAATGCACTCTCACGTCGTCACCATCAATCCACAGACACAAGCTAGACACAACCCATATGTCTTTGGTTTGGCTGTGTTCACCCCAGTGATCCAGCACCGTGACAGAGCTGCTGACAGTCATACTAGTGGTTTATGTGATTCCAACAAGAACCAGGGATGAGCTGTAATGGTGCGTCTAAATGAGATGGTCCTGTGAGAGGAGAACACTTCACTGGGCCAAGGTAGAGCATCAAGAACCAGGGATGAGCTGTAATGGTGCGGCTGAATGAGATGGTCCTGTGAGAGGAGAACACTTCACTGGCCAAGGTAGAGCATCAAGGTAGAAAAAGCAGCTCCAGATGGGGCTGTGTCACTTGTGTTGTTGAGACTGAACAATGATCTCTGATCATTACGCTCTGATCACAGCACTGAGGAGCCAGACTAAACAAAACATCAGACTAAACAAAACATCAGACTACTAAACAAACATCAGACTAAACAAAACATCAGACTAAACAAACATCAGACTAAACAAACATCAGACTAAACAAACATCAGACTAATAAACATCAGACTAAACAAAACATCAGACTACTAAACAAACATCAGACTAAACAAAACATCAGACTAAACAAAACATCAGACTAAACAAAACATCAGACTACTAAACACACATCAGACTAAACAAGATATCAGACTAAACATAACATCAGACTAAACAAACATCAGACTACTAAACAAAACATCAGACTACTAAACAAAACATCAGACTAAACAAAACATCAGACTACTAAACAAACATCAGACTAAACACACATCAGACTAAACAAACATCAGACTAAACAAACATCAGACTAAACAAACATCAGACTAAACAAACATCAGACTAAACAAAACATCAGACTAAACACACATCAGACTAAACAAAACATCAGACTAAACAAACATCAGACTAAACAAAACATCAGACTAAACAAACATCAGACTAAACAAAACATCAGACTAAACAAAACATCAGACTAATAAACACACATCAGACTAATAAACACACATCAGACTAATAAACACACATCAGACTAAACAAAACATCAGACTAAACAAACATCAGACTAAACAAAACATCAGACTAAACAAACATCAGACTAAACAAACATCAGACTAATATACACACATCAGACTAAACTAAAACCTGAATATACTCAAGGGGAGCACAGGAGAACCTCTCTCTGTTTTTGTCTTTGTAATGTCTTCTGTAAAATACGTCACTTCTCTTAGTTCCGCTTGTTTAGTGTGAGTCAGACAGACAGGGACCCTCCATCAGCCAGCCAGGCAGGCAGTAAACATTGTCTACATGTAGACTACTGTATAATGGTAAATCCCTGTGGGACCTAACTTTGGAGACATATGGTTTGCATACAGTGTGGTGACTCATAGAGACATAGACAGTCAGGGGGAGGCTTCATTATGTGGTGAAAAATGACTGTAATGGCTGGTTGTGTCTGTGTGGGCTGCAACCTCTGCTGCCTCAGAAAGATACCGACCTCCAGACCTTACTGTACTGTACTGTACTGTACTGTACCTTAGCTTAGTCCCACACTCCACAGGTGGCAGCACTTTAAACACACAGAACAAACCCCCACTTTAAACCATCTCCTCTGAACTGAGAGAGATGGAGAGAAGGAAAGAGATAGAGAGGGGGGAGAGAGAGTTACTGTGATGGAGGGGGAGAGAGAGAGGCAGGTAGTGGGGTAAATTAAGACAGGGGGGAGGGAGGAAGGTAGAGGAGGAGAGAGATTCCTTGTTATGGAGTTTCTCATGGAGGAGAGGGAGGAGAAGGAGCAGGAGGAAGAGGAGGAGGAGGAGTGAGTTAAAGTGAGTTTTTCCTTTCTGCCATAAAAACCACATGGTCTCAGCCAGGCTGCCTCACCAAACACTAAGTGGAGTTAAAGTCATGGAAAGTAGAGTGCCAGGGGGAGAGGTTGGTGGGCTGGCTGGTAGAAAGAGATGATGGCAAGCACTACAACACAACCCAGTGTCAGAGGACACTCAGACACCTGTAATCCACTAGCTGTGGGTTATCATTACCTCTCCGTTATGTCTCTGTCATCTCCTGATCACAGCTATTATGGTGACTGGTTACTGTTAAATTAAAGAGCGCAGAGTCTTACCTCAAGGCTTTAGTGTGTAGTGGGTGTTTTAGAGGGAAAGCAGTTTAAGCCAGGCAACAGCATTTGTACAGATGTGTGTGTGTACGTGCGTGTGTGTGTGTGTGTGTGCGTGCGTGCGTGCGTGGGTGTAAATGTGCATGCACGTGTGGTTGTTCCCACATGTGTGAGTTGAACTCAAATAAATGCATGTGTGTGTGTGTGTGTGTTATAAGTTGTTCATTTGAAAGTGCATTCCTGTGCGTTTTAAAGGTAGGGCAAAGTTTGGCACATGAAGAGAAATGACGGAACATATAATAATATATGTGTAATACTCAACTTCTTACTACTTCACAGTCAATGAATCACTCATTCTAGATAACAGCAGTTTTAGCAACACATGTCTGCCTTCTCTACCTTTAATCTCTGTAGCTAAGAGATCGTATGACTTAGTCTAAATGCTATGCTGTTAGCTGTCATTGTGATATGCTGATAGTTTCTCTCTCTCTCTCTCTCTCTCTCTCTCTGTCTCTCTCTCTGTCTCTCTCTCTGTCTCTCTCTCTGTCTCTCTCTCTCTCTCTCTCTCTCTCTCTCTCTCTGTCTCTCTCTCTCTCTCTCTGTCTCTCTGTGTCTCTCTCTCTCTCTCTCTCTCTCTCTCTCTCTGTCTCTCTGTCTCTCTCTGTCCTCTCTCTCTGTCTCTCTCTATCTGTCTCTCATCTCTCTCTCTCTCTCTCTCTTCCTTCTCTCTGTCTGTCCTTGTCTCTCTGTCTCTCTCTCTCTATCTCTTGTCTGTCTCTCTCTGCCTGGCACTCTCTCTATGTCTCTCTCTCTCTCTCGTTCTCGCTCTCCTGTCTCTCTGTCGTCATCTCTCTGTCTCTCTCTCTCTCTCCTCTGTTTCTTCTCTGTCTCTCTCTGTCTCTCTCTCTCTCTTCTCTCTGTCTTCCCCCCCCTCTCTCTCTTCCTCTCTCTTTTCTCTGTCTCTCTCTCTCTGTCTCTCTCTGTCTCTCTCTCTCTCTGTCTCTCTCTCGCTGTCTCTCTCTCTCTCTCTCTCTCTCTCTCTCTCTGTCTCTCTCTCTGTGTGTGTCTCTCTCTCTGTCTGTCTCTCTCTCGCTTTCTCTCTGTCTCTCTCTCTAACTCTCTTTCTCTCTCTCCCTCTGCCTGTTTCTAGGGTCCTACTGGTCCACATGGAAACCCCGGCTTGCCTGGTCCTCCTGGTACCAAGGTGAGTGCCCTTCTCCTGGGTTGGGGGGCACAGATGTCCCCCTGGGGCTCCAGAGAGAGCCCTGGTTGATGTTGTGGGATGTGGGGGCCTTGATAAGGGGTCAGCCATGACCAGTTTTATAGACAGGGCCCTGGCTGTGATGTTCAATGTCATACTCTGAATCCTAGACTCCTTTGGTCCAACGGACTAACCCTTTGGACAATATAGACTCTTTCCCAGCCATTGCCATGGTGAAGAGCAGCAGCAAAGTTTTTATTGGATGGAAAGTGCCCCCTGGGCATGACGGAGGCATTTGATTAGCTGTTCTATGCTGATTGACGAGGGGAAAATGCCTCTGTCTGCCATTTGATTGAGTAGGCATTAAAGGGGAGGGGCGGGATGGAAGGGAAGGTGTTGAAATAGGTGCATGGAAAAAACCTGGTGTTGGTGAGAAGGAAGGAGTGTTTATTAATTTGTTCTTGGATGAGAAGGACAAGAGAAGGATACACGTGTAGATGGATTTGGTTTTTCCATATACGTTGCAGCTTGCTGTGATGTGAGTCCCTTTAATGACTCTCAAGGAGAACTGGTGGGTCGTTAGTTGAAACGTTCTAGTTGTCTGGGTCAAGCTGAGGCTATAGGAATATAACAAGAATACTCACAGTAACAGGTATAGCATGCGCTGACATCGTCAATATGTTATTATTTTTACAGTATGTTTTAGTGATTGCAGCTTGATGTTCAGGCTCTGTTAATATATACAGGCTCTGTATTACCAATCCCGAATCCTCTGATTGGAGATCAATGACTTCAAGGCAGTTTCCATATTTCCATATCACAGTTTATTTGGGGAAATGACTGCGTATGCAAAACGTTGATATATTCAAGGGAACTTTACCATATAGAATTCCCTGTCTACACTGAATTCACCTCTACCTCTTCCCCTACTGTATTTATTTATTTATTTAGCTCCTTTGCACCCCATTATTTCTATTTCTACTTTGCACTTTCTTCCACTACAAATCTACCATTCCAGTGTTTTACTTGTTATATTGTATTTACTTTGCCACCATGGCCTTTTTTGCCTTTACCTCCCTTATCTCACCTCATTTGCTCACATTGTATATAGACTTATTTTTCTACTGTATTATTGACTGTATGTTTGTTTTACTCCATGTGTAACTCTGTGTTGTTGTATGTTGTCGAACTGCTTTGCTTTATCTTGGTCAGGTCGCAATTGTAAATGAGAACTTGTTCTCAACTTGCCTACCTGGTTAAATAAAGGTGAAATTAAAAATATATATATATAATTCAAAGTGCTCCAAAACCGTAGCGAATGCTCTTCTTCTCAGAAAAGCTATTTCCTGAATATAGTCATAAATAAAGTAATTGTTGTGATTCAAAGGGAGAGTATTATGAAAGGGAGATCTTAAAGCAGTTTCAATAGAACGTCAACATTGGGGCCCACCAGATCAGATCATATGGCCCATGTGTTCTGACTGAAACATACTGTACGTGATTATACTGGAGCCTCCTCATCTAGTTGGCCTATTTCATATCGCTCCAGTAATAATTTGTTTTGCAATAAAAGTGATGATGATAGGCATTTATTTAGAGCTCTGTGATTGTGTGTTCGGGGTTTGAATTTTACCCCTCTTTAGCGTACATTAGATCAGGTTTTAAGAGGGTAGGGCCCCGCTACGGGGGTTTGAATTTTACCCCTCATTAGCGTACATTAGATCAGGTTTTAAGAGGGAAGGGCCCCGCTACGGGGTTTGAAGTTTACCCCTCATTAGTGTACATTAGATCAGGTTTTAAGAGGGAAGGGCCCCACTACGGGGGTTTGAATTTTACCCCTCTTTAGCGTACATTAGATCAGGTTTTAAGAGGGAAGGGCCCCACTACGGGGTTTGAATTTTACCCCTCTTTAGCATACATTAGATCAGGTTTTAAGAGGGAAGGGCCCCACTACGGGGTTTGAATTTTACCCCTCTTTAGCGTACATTAGATCAGGTTTTAAGAGGGAAGGGCCCCACTACGGGGTTTGAATTTTACCCCTCTTTAGCGTACATTAGATCAGGTTTTAAGAGGGAAGGGTCCCACTACGGGGGTTTGAAGTTTACCCCTCTTTAGCGTACATTAGATCAGGTTTTAAGAGGGAAGGGTCCCACTACGGGGGTTTGAATTTTACCCCTCTTTAGCGTACATTAGATCAGGTTTTAAGAGGGAAGGGCCCCACTACGGGGTTTGAATTTTACCCCTCTTTAGCGTACATTAGATCAGGTTTTAAGAGGGAAGGGTCCCACTACGGGGGTTTGAATTTTACCCCTCTTTAGCGTACATTAGATCAGGTTTTAAGAGGGAAGGGTCCCGCTAAAGAACAACAACACAGACGCAGGAAACTAGAGAAAAACAGAGAGATGCACACACAGAGAGAAAGAGAGAGACAGAAAGACAGTGACACACACACTAGAGAGAGAGAGAGAGAGACAGAAATGAGAGAGAAAGAGAGAGAGAGAGAAAGACAGTGACACACACACGAGAGCGAGAGAGAGAGACAGAAATGAGAGAGAAAGAGAAACGAGAGTGAAAGACAGAGACAGTGACACACATGAGAGAGAGAGAGAGAGAGTGAGAGAGGGAGAGAGAGAGAGAGAAGAAACGCCTGGAGCGAAGCAACCACAAACCTAACGATACCTTTGTCTGATGTTCATCTATCCTGAGTATTCTCCTAGGTGGTAAGGGTAGCCTGGAGAAAACTCTCTCTCTCTCCCTCTCTTTCTCTCTCTCTCTCTCTCTCTCTCTCTCTCTCTCTCTCTCTCTCTTGCCTGCGTACCTCTTAAATAAAGGCCCTCTTTCCAATGTGGCTCATCTTCCTTGTATGTCTTTTCCTCTGTTGCGGTAGAGTAGGCTGGGCTCGTCACCTTTCTGTTCTGAATCACCAGTCGTCATATAAACCATCCAAATAGCTGGAGCGCTTAGCAACCGTGGACCACCTGGCATTTGAACCCGTGACCCTCGCTTCAGAGGTGTTCCGAGTTCCGACACTTGGAGTTCCCTCCAAACAGCATAGCACCCATGAGCACCAACAACGCCCCCTCGGTATGTCTAGTTGAGAGGGTTTTACTAAACCATATCACCTTGCTGCTCTGCTAATGTAAACCTAGGACTAAGACCTGACTGGATGGGATCTACACAACTTCTCTCTCTGGCTTTCCATCGTTGAGGTGCAGTGAAATAGGTTGTTTTAATGGGTCAGACATAGTAGTACAGCACCACAGGAGAAAATTAGGGTTAAATGAATTGCTCACATTGACAGATTTTCACATCATTGGCTCAGGTATTCGAATCATCAACCTTTCGGTCACTGGCCCAACGCTCTAACCACGAGGTTATCTGTCGCCAACACCTTAGAGGAGGAAGTAGCTCCACTTGTAAACCAGGCATTATTTGACTGCTCAGCCTCAGACACACAGAGTCCTGTTCTGGTCTGGTGGGTTTTCCTAACTGGTTCAGACCCAGCCATCTCTCTGACAGGGATGTGGGCTGCGTTGTGCAGACAGCAGTGGTGTGATGGCTGTGGCCAAGTCGTTAACCTAACCTTGTCTGTGGTGAAAGTTGGTTGGTACCAGATGCCCCTGTAGTTGATGGCAAAGCTTCAATTTCAAACCCAACCCCTTCAATGTGGGACGATAAACAAAGGATGCATATACACTGAGTGTACAAAACATTAAGAACACCGGCTCTTTCCATGACATAAACTGACCAGGTGAATCCAGGTGAAAGCTATGATCCCTTATTGATGTCACTTGTTTAAATCCACTTCAATCAGTGTAGATGAAGGAGAGGAAACAGGTCAAAGAAGGATTTTTTTAACCTTGGGACATTCGAGACATGGATTGTATGTGTGTCATTCAGAGGGTGAATGGGCAAGACAAAAGATTTAAGTGCCTTTGAACGGGGTATGGTAGTAGGTGCCAGGCGCACCGTTTTTAGTGTGTCAAGAACTGCAATGCTGCTGGGTTTTTCACACTCAACAGTTTCCCATGTGTATCAAGAATGGTCCACCACCCAAAGGACATCCAGTCAACTTGACAGAACTGTGGGAAGCACATTGGAGTCAACATGGGTTAGCATCCCTGTAGAATGCTTTCAACACCTTGTAGAGTCCATACCCCAACGAATTGAGGCTGTTCTCTGGGCAAAGGGGGTGCAACTCAATATTAGGAAGGTGTTCTTAAAGTTTTGTATACTCAGTGTATTATACCATTTCCTCGTGCTACCCCTTGTCAGTTCCATTGTAATTGTACTGTATAATTTCAATGTGAACATTGCTTGTCTTTAAGTGGATAAGTGCTGGTTTCAGTTGTTGTTTCAGCATGGTTGGAGAGAGAAGCATACTTTATCTACATCTTCCTGACTGCACACGTACAGAGGGAAGCGTCCTGTTTTCCTCTCTGGTTTCTCAGAAGGAGATCTCGGACATTGATGGATGTGTTCTGGTATGACCTTTGAGCCTGGTGTAGATGCCATGGGACAGCAGCAAGGCATCTTGAGGTTTCCCAGTTGATGCTTTTGAAACACTTTGCATCCTAAATCGCTGGAGCTAACACCACAGAGACACACACATACACAAACACACACCGCAGTGACCCGACACACACACACACACACACACACACACACACACACACACACACACACACACACACATGATCCATCAATGAGTCATGACTGACTCATCCTCAGACCCCAAACCCCCACTCTGTGCTAGAGGCAGGGGGCGGATAGAGAGGAACTCTTTGTCTCTGTTTGTAAATTGGGTTGTGAAATGTGAGGTCTGAGGGAAGAAGGGAAGAAACAGAGGGATGAGAATATAAATAAGAACCAGACCTGTGTGTGTCTGACGTGCCTGGTTGATGTACTGAAAGCTGAAAAGCTTCAGTTGACGGTTGTTATGACGATGGGCTAGTGGGACCTGAAAGAGGCTTTAAATGAACACCATGCCCTGTTGACCTTCTTCAAATAAAGGAGAGAAGGACTTGGGGCTTTCACACACACACACACACACACACACACACACACACACACACACACACACACACACACACACACACACACACACAAATACACAAACACCCCTCCCTGCACTTTGCAGCTGAATGCTTGAATGGCCGTCAGTCAAAACAAGTGAAATGCAATGCTCCAAACCCCCAGAGACAGAGTGTGAACTACTGGGGAACCAGGGTGGAGTTAAGCTTTCCTGAATGAGACATGAGCTCTTCTAAAGGCAACAAAAGTCTAACTTTGAGGGGGTCTATAAATATAGCTAATTTGACCGAGACGCACGCAGACAGCAAGACGCATCAATCTCACCGGAGAAAACATCAGAGCGAGCAAAATAGTGCCCCTTATGTAATACTCTTTTTGACCAGAAAGCATCAGATAAGTGGGCTACACATACTGAGACAGAGGGGCGCAGTTTTGCTCGCTGGGATGCTTCTCTGCTGTGATAGATCCAGCTACTTGTGAATTAAAGGAAAATTATTAAACATAATTTATCCATTTTTTGGGAAGCATGGCTTCCATGAATACTGAAAGTTATTACACTTCTGGTTTGTGTAACAGATGTCTCTTTCCATTCTTCAAATGGCGCGTGCACAGTGCACTGTTTGGATGCTGGAATTATTTTGTAGTGGACGAACGTACGCCGCTGCAGGTAGCCTACTTTTTGAAGTGGTTTGTTTGACAATCAGATGAAAACATCTGGTTGTGTTCATGACACAATGGAAATGTAATATATTTTTACCATTAAATGACATGCGCGTGCACCCAAAGAGGCCCCCCCCAAAAGTCACGGTATACTTAGCACTCTGCCCAGACAGAAATATCTGTTGAGAGCAGGTCATCTTATATTTATTTTTCATTTTGTTTTACTATTTGTATAAATATTTTAATGACAGAATTTAAGCAGTTATGGTTATTGTGTGGTAAAATAAAACAGGTCATCAGTAGTGATGGACAGGTATTGATTGTAGTGAAGCTATCTGACGTGTCACCTGGACTCAGTTGGAGCATCACTTGACCAAGCCAGTCTAAACACACACCTCTGTCAAGACAGAAAATGAAACACTGCCTTTATATTTTTCTCAATCCCTGAAAATGTGGATTGTATGTCATTTCATGTTTAGATGTAAGAGTAATCAATGGCCTGTGGAAACATTTAGACTTTCACAGAGGGTAAAGCATAGAATAAACTTGAACTCTGTCTGACATATTATGTTTATAAAGGGAAAGTATGTCCAAAATGCAGCCATGCTTTTGTATCATTTTGTCCCTTTGTTACTATATATGCATTTCCACTGTCTGTATTTCCTCAGCTCTGGGGCGGCTATGTAACACAATCCACATCTATTCAGAGAGTTGGGTATGGGCTGAAAGAGAGGCCTAGGACCCAATCGCAGTTGTCAATATCTCAGTCAGATCTCATTGGCTGTAAGATACCTTACAGAAAGCGATGACAAACTTAAGTCACTGATGAACAGCACAGATCAGTCAGTCAGAAAGGAGATGAGAAGAGGTGTCTGTAAAGAAGCTTATCCACATTCCCCTCACTGAGGACTGGAGTTTGTTTGGGAACCTCACCCTTTGTGAATCAGCCTGTTTCCACTGTCACTTTGTTCTTATTGCAAAACACTGTTGGACCTCCTTCTCTTTTAAAGAGATTTAGAGTATGGGAATCGGGTTGTGAACTTTGCCACAGTATGGAGCAGCAGAGATGACATTTTAACCTTGACCCCCCTGTATGTAGTGAAGGGTGCTGCCTGCTATAAATAAGTGCTGACCTTCTGTGTGTCACTGTCAGGGCTCCAAGGGCGATCCAGGACTGTCCCCAGGTCAGGCCCCGCCAGGAGACAAGGTAAAGAATCATCTGGCGTAGTCTCCCTCCTTCTCTACCTTCCTCTCTTCCTCTCTCCCTCTCTCTCCCTCCTTCTTTACCTTCCTCTCTTCCCTCTCTCTCTCTCTCTCTCTCTCTCTCTCTCTCCCTGTCTCTCTCTCTCTCTCTCTCTCTCTCTCTCTCTCTGTCTCTCTCTCTCTCTCTCTCTCTCTCTCTCTCTCTCCCTGTCTCTCTCTCTTTTCTCTCTCTCGCTCTCCCTCTCTGAATATCTTACCATCCCTCAATCCCTCGTTATTGGTGCTCTGTCTGCTTTTCCTCTCATGCGCTCCATCTCATCTCTTCCCAGGGATACTCTACAGTGCCTCTCCCTTTAAGAATGGATACTCACCCTCTCCTCTGACCCCATATCTTTTAACTTCACTTTTAGCAACATCCATTCCCTCCCTGACTCTCCCTCCTTCCTCCCTCTTGTCTATCACTGGTCTTTTTCATTCCACCTCTGACGTCTCTGTGACCCTCTCTCTCTTCTCACCATGTGTTTTTATCTCCCTCCCTACATCTCCTTCTGTTGTTCTCGTCTTCTCTCTCCTAGCTCTTTCTCTCTTCCCCTCTCCCTCTCTCCTCTCTCTTGTTCTCTTCTTCTCTCTCTCCTATCTCTCTCTCGCTTCCCTCTCCCCCTCTCCTCTCTCTTGTTCTCTTCACCTATCTTCCTTTCTTCTCTCTATACCTGTCTCGCAACGTTCTCTCCATGCCCCTTCTTTCTCTCTCTCTCTCTCTCACTCTGTCTCTTTCTCTCTTAGTTCATGCTGACTTCCTTGTATCATTCTCTTTATCTGTAATCATATCCTGTACTACTCCGATATTTCTCTTCTGACATCTTAGTGTCTCGCTGTAATGCTTTGGCACAGCTACGTATTATCAGTCAGTGGTGTTTCTGTTGACCTGCACTCTATCCATCCTCATCCTTTGCTTTGCATGTTTGCCAGCTGCAGCTCCCTGTTCAGTCTCTTCTTACCCTTATCTGATATTTCTTAATAGTTTAAATGTCTTTACTTGGCGAATATTGTCATATGAAAAGAGACTTGCTAAGAACCTTTTCTTCTACTGTGGCCGAAGAAGGAGGGATCTAACTAATGTTGCTGTCATGGTTTCCTCCCTCTGTTTCCAGGGCGACAGAGGTCCACAAGGTGTTCCAGGTCTGGGCGGGTTCGCTGGTCCAATGGTAAGAGTTCAATGGTTAACTGTTATAACACCGTTATGCAAAAAAGTAAGTACTTTACTGTGCATTAAAATGGGCAAAAGTAGCTTTTTAGAAGAAAAAATATTTCAAATGCAAAATTTTTGCTAGGACTGTCTGGAAGGGGTCTGAGTGGGGAGGGGAAAACTGAAAAATATCTGTTATTGGCAGAAAGGTTTGGAACTTTTTTTGTTATTGGTCGATTAACCAATTTATGGCATGGTGATGTCACCATGGAAAGGCGAAACTCCCGCCCATTCAAACCTGCTGATTAGTAAATACCACTGATCAAATACATTTTTTTACACTTTTATAGGGTTAGTTTCATCAGCTGTTTTACAATATGAATTTTTAATGCACTGGGCCTTTAACCTCTAGCTGTGCCAGAAACAAATGATCTAAGCAACTAGTGTGCCATTGGCTCTTTAAGACATGAATAATGAGAACGGTCCAAAGAGATTATCCGATTATCAGTTTGAGTTCAATGCATGAGCTTCTGTTCTGAATCTGAGGCATTTCTGCTCACCTCACACACGATTTTCCCACTATATAAGCCTCCTAAGTGTTACCCACACCTTAAGCAAAGGCTTCCAGCGGTCCCTGGCTGTGGTCAGGAATCAGGATAATGTTACCCAGCCACAGAGAACGGCTGTCTCTCAGACAGGGGCCGGAGGGCTCCTTGTCTTACCCCCCCCCCGCCCACCCTGCTCTCACGCCGTCGGGCTGGACACACACACATTCACAGATACACACACACGGGCAGCATGGGGAGGTGGCGTCGCCGCGAGACCTGTCTGCAGCCGAGCTCCACCGCCAGAACCTGAGAACCACCGGGGCCAAGGGTCATCTTTAAGAGGAAAGGCAGTCTGAGGGAGTTTATGGCCCCGATGACAGGCACACTATCTGATGCCTCTTCAAAAGAGCAAATGACGTGAGGAGAAGGAGGAAGCAGGGAAGGAACAAATTCAGTTCATACATCAGCACACACAGCAAAGCTCTCTCAAATGTCTTCAGTTTAGTCTCAGAGTAAAGAGCGTTTATCGATCTCCACATACTGTAGCTGGCTGTGGACTGCTACTGTACTGCTACTGCCGCTAGTCTTACTCTGTCTATCCCTCAGACCTGGGTTCAAATAGTATCATTTCAAATACTTTAGCTGTGCTTGATTGAGCTTGCCTGTTGCATGAAATCAATAGAAAACACCAGGCAGCAAACGCAAAAAGTATTTAAAATATTTAAAATGGTATTGGAACCTAGTTCTACTCTCCACATATCTGTCTGAGGTTGTACTTTACCTTTGCCTCCCAGGAGGAGACAGACAAATGTTTGCATTAGCTGAACCTAATACCCAGCCCATCAACTGTGCCCCGGGAAGGTATTTTCAGAGGAAATGACTGACTTCGGCCGTAGCCCTTTACCTCCGAGTGGGCTTTTTATTGAGTCTTAAGGTTACCGTGTCACAACCTAGGAAACTGTGGAGGAGAAGAAAGGAGCTACGTGGAACGCAGGCCTGTAAAAAATGTTTCGCTCTCCTGTCCCAAACAAATATGAGCTATTTGTAGATTCACCTTACTGGACTCAGAATCACTGATCTACATATCACCTTGCCCCCCAAGTAACTACTCAGATTTGTGATAAAGGGCCTGCCGAGTGGCGCAGCGGTTCAAAGGCACTGCATCGCAGAGTTTGAGGCGTCACTACAGATCCGGGTTTAATCCCGGGCTGTGTCACAGCTGGCCACGACCAGGAGACCCATAAGGCGGTGCACAATTTGCCCAGCGTCGTCCGGGATAGGGGAGGGTTTGGCCGGCCGGGATGTCCTTGTCCCATCGCGCTCTAGCGACTCCTTGTGGCGGGCCGGGCACCTGCAAGCTGACAGCGGTTGCCATTTGTACGGTGTTTCATCTGACACATTGTTGCGGCTGGCTTCCGTGTTAAGTTAGCAGTGTGTTAAGGAGCAGTACGGCTTGGCAGGGTCGCCTTTCGGAGGACGATTGACTCTCGACCTTCACCTCTCCTAAGTGTTTTAGAGGGGTTTACACACGCCTGCTGACCCGGAGCAGAAAAAGCCTTGCCATGCCCACACCAGGTCACAAGTAAATCTCCACACCCTTTGACCCTTGACCTCTGGGGTGGCACCAGACCATGACCTTTAACCGCTAGGGTGACATCAGACTGCTGGGTGCTGGGAAGGAGGAAGGAAGCTCTGGAATGTTCCAGAATCCTTAGACAACACAGGGCGTCCTGTCTCTGAATGATTGTATGGCTGAAATGCACACAGACTGACCTTTGGCTACCTGGCTATGTATGCTGCCTCCTACAGACTAAATCATCACAGGTGTACAATCACTCTCTTTGCCCACCCCCACCCCCTCTCTCTCTCTTGCTCTCTCTTTACTGACGCAGATCTTAAGTGTTCAGATATCAGTCTGTATGACTCAGTCACTATACTGGATACCTAATGAAGAGCAGGTTACTTTCTCTTTTCAGTCCTCTTTGTCTCTGGTCGTCATGAATGTGTTGTGTCTCTACCTGCAGGGTCCTAAGGGCTATCCAGGGCCATCAGGACAGCCAGGGGAACAGGTGAGTCGTTAGCGTTCATTGGGTCAGAGGGGGTCGTCACCCACATGTCTTAAACCTGTTCCTTTTAGTGTTAGGAACAGGCCAGGTCACTGATCTCAGTATGGCCAACTTTGGGGCTAGAGTATGACACACGCACACCCACACACATCCACACACACACAGAGAGAGAGAGGCACAGACAGCTCATTAGATGTATAGTCAGGTCCCTTCCTTCTCTGTGAAGAAGAAATGTTTCCCCTGTCGACACATAACATCCCAACAGAGTGCTCTCAGGCAGCACACTGAAATCTGGTGAGATGCTGCGATGACTTCAGCACCAGGTGCCACTATGTGGCCTGAGGTGATTGGTCAGGGTTCAGGCTGGAACAGGAAGGGGAGGAGTTAGAGAGAGAGAGACGAGAAGAGAGTTAGTTCTGCTACAGTCTGTCTGTACACACAGTCTTTCTGGGTCTCTGCCCACTATGTTACAGTACCAGAGGCAGGAGCCTGGAAGCACAGAGGAGGGGAGGGGGATGGGTGTGGAGAGGGGTACACAGAGTCAGTAGACAGGGCGGCTGGAGGATAGAGGGTAAGAGTGGAGTGGAGTGGTGGGTGAGGGTGAGGGTGAACAGTGCCTGTTTTATTCCTGAGCTGGCAGCGTTGGCAAGGGCCAATGTTTCTCTTCTTACATACTGCTCTCTCTTTCTCTCTCTTTCTCTCTCTCTCTTTCTCTCTCTCTATCTCTCTTTTTCTCTCTCGCTCTCTCTCTTTCTCTCTTTTTCCGCAGGGCATACCAGGACTCCCAGGAGTGACTGGGGCTGCAGGTTACCCTGGCAGGCAGGTGCAGTGAATACCCTCCAGATTCCTCCATCCATCCTCTTGGTTTGACCACATTACCCAGAATTCTAACTGTGCACTATCATATGGCTGAAATGCATATCATGTTCACCTGTCTCTCCCCAAACTACAGTAGTGACACATTCCCAGTCTCTTAATTAGACTAGTGAAACAACAATTGACTCATGCTCTTTTCGCTTGAAGTATTTAGCAAAATAGCTTGAATAATTTTGATTTCCCTCTTTTATTAATTGAAGATTATATAGAAGACAAGTTCTGTATCCTTAAGACAGTGAATGTTTGAACTAAAAGTTCATGCTCAGAAATGTTAACAAGGATCTATAATGTAGCTGAGAGTAAGCTATGACCAGCATGTTTCCTTAGTCTATTTTTACTTCTAAGACAATCAGTCTATCCAATCAAACTATTCATTCCCTATCTGTGTAAAACGTACCAATTTATGTGTTTTATGTGTGGAAATATCCTGGGAATTGTCCTGTATAACAGATAGTCTCTCTCTACACTGTTTTGTGTGACAATGCCCTCTTCTCATGCTGCTCTCCTTTGTTGCAGGGTTTGGCTGGGCCAGAAGGTAACCCAGGTCCTAAAGGTGTACGTGTAAGTACAGCTCCCTACTTCCTGCCCTCTCCCCTCTCCCCTCTCCCCTCTCCCCTCTCCCCTCTTCCCTCTTCCCTCTCCCCTCTCCCCTCTCCCCTCTTCCCTCTGCTGTGCTCAGCTCTGTTAGAGGGAATACTTAATTTCCTGAAGGGATTAGACAGTGTCAGGCCTGCAGCTTGAGCTGATCCAGGACCTGTGTTATGTTAACAAGGTGCTGGCTCTCGCTGCTGGGACAGGTCTGGGATCTGTGTTTGCTCAGTATATCGTCTGCTCTGTTGCGAGAGCTGCCCATTTCTTTCTTCAGGAGGAAGCACAGGCATGCTCTCTCTCTGCTCGAGAACAGAGGGAGGGAATAAAGGAGGGAAGAGATGAGAGAGAGGGTGAGGGAGAGAAGAGAGAGAGGGTGGAGCTTGGAGGAGGGTATGAAGAGGTGGAGGAATAAAAAGGAAAAACTTGGTTTGCTCTGTTAAAGTATGGGAAGTGTAAGGGGTATCCCTCACAGGTTGTCCTTTGTGTTATGCCTACATGATATGTTCACATCAGAGACAGAATGACATCAGCCTATTAAGAAAAATACAGGACATCTCTGGCAGATTGCCATGGCTGAAGAATGTGGAGAGAGAGAGAGAGGAGGAGATGAAAGAGAGAGAGACAGAGAGAGAGAGAGAGAGAGAGGGAGATGAAAGAGAGAGAGAGGAGGAGATGAAAGAGAGAGAGAGCGAGAGAGAGAGAGGAGGAGATGAAAGAGAAAGAATGACTGAAAGAATGGAAAGAAAATATGAAGGAAGAGAAAGATCAGAGAGAGAGGGGGAGAGATATTTAGTCGTCTCCTGTACATGGTGTATTATTGCTGACTGAAGGAACATGTGATTCTAGTTAGGAAGAAACCAAAACATAGCAGATAAGCTGCCAGTCCGCCACTATTCCAGACTGCTGTCTGCTCTTATTATAGAAATCTCCTGTCCCCCGCACTGGACTAGACTCTGTCTGCCTGTTCATGTGTCCACTCCACTCCCTGTTAGTTGTTAGTTAGGGAGAATAACAATGTTCCTCCCTTTTCTACTCTCTTTTTGGGGGTGATTTGTGAGGTAATGGGGACGAGGCATTATTTGCAACCCCCAGATGAGTATTCTGTTTAATATTGAGTGAGATGTGGACATGACTGATCTCGCTTTGAGGTGGTCATCTCTTAGCCTGTCAGCAAAGAGGGATTCATAATTAAGAATGTGTCACGCCCTGACCTGAGAGAGACGTTTTATTTCTCTATGTTGTTAGGTCAGGGTGTGGGGTGGGAAGTCTATGTGTTATATTTCTATGTTGTCTTTTTCTTTATTGGCCTAGTATGGTTTCCAATCAGAGGCAGCTGTCTATCGTTGTCTCTGATTGGGAATCATACTTAGGCAGCTCTTTTTTCCACTTTCAGTTGTGAGCTCTTGTTTTTGTACAGCTCAGTTAGTCTGCAGAACGTGACGTTCATTTTCCGTTGTTTATTGTTTTGTTTTAGTGTTCTGAGTTAAATAAAGAAATATCATGAGCACTTACCACGCTGCGCTTTGGTCTCCATCTTACGACGATCGTCACAGAATGTAAATGTTTGAAAGATGAACAGCTTGTTACTTTTCTTACTGAGCATGGATAAATGGCCGCTTGGTACTTTCTCTGAGGTGGAGATCAGCTCTTAGTCTGTCAGCAAAGATGGGACTTTTTTTCCAGAGCAGCATGGGTGACCAGTCCACCTGCTGATCTAGCCATGAAACAGACAGAGCTGTTTCAGCTCAATAAGCCCAGGGTTAATAGCTCCCCTGGCAGAAAGATGGATGAACCAGAGAAAGAAGAGGCCGAAAGAGGGAGATCTATCCCTTTCAAATCTGTCCATGATGTCAGACAATGTATCATTAGGCTGAATGATTGACTTTAGGCTAACATTTCTGTGGACTTGTGAGTGTGTGTACTTATGTGCGCACATACCAGCACTAGAATAGGTGAATATCATCATCACTGATCTTTGATCTGGTTAGAACCACGACAGGGTTCCTCTAGCCACATACATTAACTCACCTGAAACACAGGGCTCAATGAGTTCAGAGACCCTACCGGTTTGATGGCCTTCAGATACATCTGCTCAGGTTTTCAACAGTCTGCAGGATATCAGAACTGTTTATCTGTATGTACTGTACCATCAGAGATATCGGGGTTTATATACAGTACCAGCAAAAAGTTTGGACACACCTACTCATTCAAGGGTTTATCTTTGTTTTTTACTGTTTTCTACATTGTAGAATAATAGTGACGACATCAAAACTATGAAATAACACATATGGAATCATGTAGTAACCAAAAAAAGTGTTAAACAAATCAAAATATATATATTATTAGATTTTAGATACTTCAAGTAGCCACCCTTTGCTATGATGCCAGCTTTGTACACTCTTGGCATTTTCTCAACCAGTTTTGCCTGGAAGGCTTTTACAACAGTCTTGAAGGAATTCCCACATATGCTGAGCACTTGTTGGCTGCTTTTCCTTCACTCTGCGGTCCAACTCATCCCAAACCATCTCAATTGGGTTAATGTCGGGTGATTGTGAAGACCAGGTCATCTGATGCAGCACTTCATCGCTCACCTTCTTGGTCAAATAGCTCTTACACAACCTGGACGTGTGTTGGATCTTGGTCCTGTTGAAAACAAATGATTGTCCCACTAAGCACAAACCATATGGGATGGCGTATCACTGCAGAATGCTGTGGTAGCCATACTGATTAAGTGTGGCTTGAATTCTAAATAAATCACTGACAGTGTCACCAGCAAAGCAACCCCACACCATCACATCTCCTCCTCCATGCTTCATGGTGGGAACTACACATGCGGAGATCATCCGTTCAGCTACGCTGCGTCTCACAAAGAAACAGCTGTTGGAACCAAAAATCTGATTCACGCAGTCTCCTCTGAACAGATAATACAGGTCTTCATCAACTTTGCCGTCTCTTTGTGAGATGCAGAGTAGGTGAACGGATGATCTCCACATGCATAGTTCCCACCATGAAGCATGACATGTGTCTGTTACTTGAACTCTGTGAAGCATTTATTTGGGCTGCAATTTCTGAGGCTGGTAACTCTAATGAACTTATCCTCTGCAGCAGAGGTAACTCTGGGTCTTCCTTTCCTCTGGCAGTCCTCATGAGAGCCAGTTTCATCATAGCGCTTGATGGTTTTTGCGACTGCACTTGAAGAAACTTACAAAGTTCTTGACATTTTACGGATTGACTGACCTTCATGTCTTAAAGTAATGATGGACTGTCGTTTCTCTTTCCTTATTTGAGCTGTTCTTGCCATAATATGGACTTGGTCTTTTACCAAATTGGGCTATCTTCTGTGTACCACCCCTACCTTGTCACAACACAACTGATTGGCTCAAACACATTAAGAAGGAAAGAAATTCCACAAATTAACAGGCACAGCTGTTAATTGAAATGCATTCCAGTGCATTCCAATGCATTCATGAAGCTCGTTGAGAGAAGGCCAAGAGTGTGCAAAGCTGTCATCAAGGAAAAGGGTGGCTACTTTCAAAGTTTTGATGTCGTCATTATTATTCTACAATGTAGAAAATAGTCAAAATAAAGAAAAACCCTTGAATGAGTAGGTGTGTCCAAACTTTTGACTGGTACTGTACATATACATATGTAGGATCTTAATTTGAGCCAGTTTGCTACACGAGAAAAATAATCCTGCAGAAACTGGAAATGTAAATGTTTATGTGGATATAGTTAATATACATTTATATAGGAGTTGATACATTTTTAGTAAGGGAAAATCAACTATGAAATTTCATAGTGTAAATTACAAATTTCAGAAGCCTTTTTAAACCTTGCACGAAAGTTCCCCCGGCAACAGGGTGATCAAATTGAGGCCCTACATCTGTAAGTACTGTACCATCAAATATATGGTGATTTATCTCTGTGTGTGCTGTACTGTAGGTTCAACAGCATTCCTGTTAAAGTTCCACTGTCTGTGGGTGACTGATGAATGTTCAGTTCAGTACAGCTATGCTACAGTTCAGTAACGCCCCTCTGACCTAATCCATCAATAGGCAAAGTAAAGACAAGCTTCAGGTTTCAGGTTTTACTAGTCATATGTATGGGATACAACATGCTTGCTTACAGATTCCTTCTCCAAAATGCAACAACAATAAGAAATAATAAAAGATAAAAATACCAACATAAAGTAAATGCCTCAATAGAATATAATAAACATTTTAGCATAAGTATAATACAGGAAGGCACAATTTATAGTCCAATATTTACATGTGTTTTGGGGAAGTTGGATTGGGTGGCAAGACTTTACATTTGTACAATCTGTCCAAATGATGTCTTCCTTAGATGTTAGATATGATTATAAGACTTTATTAAGAGGTCTTACATGCTCATGACTTTTCAGTATACCTCCAGGTAATGTGTTACAGATGTTCAAATGGGTTCACCTGTAGCTAATGTGTGTTTGTGTTTCAGGGTTTCATTGGTCCTCCTGGTATAGCTGGTCCACCAGGGCTAGAAGGGGAGAGAGTAAGTAACACCTTTTTATTTTTAGTTAACCTTTATTTAACTAGGCAACCTTGATTCATATGTGCACCTAATTAAGTGTCTGTCAGGAATGATCCATTATGCTGTCTATTTGGATTAGACTACTGGTTAACTCATCATGTCAGTTATACTCCTCTTGGGTCATAAATATAGGAAAACTCTGATCTAACCAAAGGCAATTCATGTTGTATTTCATCTGTTTTGGAGCTATGAAGCAACAGGAAAATATGTGGTTGGCCTTGTTAATTGTAACTTATTTATAGATACAAATGTTTGCTGATACTTACAAAGCAGTTGATCCAACTACATTGATCTCTCCTCAGGGAGTTCTTCCATAACGACAATAAAATGTCTAATAACTACATTTTCCACATTGTTGTATGAGTGGAAAATATGCTCTTTCATCATGAAATAAATAAAAAGTATTTGGAGCATAGTACAGTGTTTATGATCCCGTAATAACTCAGCTTGCTCTCTTAGCCTGGCAGTAACGTCCAATCAAGAACATACATTCATTTATTCTGTGGGGGAGGTCTTTAGGATAGAATCTTTTCAAAATGAATTACTCAGTAAATGGCAGTCACTTTTCCACACCTGAGAGTTAAGTTACATTTTCCCTTTTCTTTTTTTCCAGGGTATTCCCGGTCCGGTTGGGAAGAACGGCCCCAAAGGAAGACAGGTAACGGATCCCACTACACCCACAGCACACAGCTTTGAACCCAGAGATATTACTGGAGAGGTAAAAGGGGAACATGCCACATTCATCTCTGTCAATAACTGTGGTCCAAATTGTGGAAAAAGTCATTTGCTATCAAGATGGTGGAAGGCTGGGGGGTAAGTGGAGAGGGTTGAATCACTACAGCTCCTAACAGAGAAGGGGATGGGAAGGGAGAGGAGGAGGCGTGAGGAGAGGGGGAAATACCGCTGAGAAAGAAGGGTTACCCAACCCCTAAACATGTACATCAGGTACTCCTAAAGAAGTAGTACTTTACCCTCAACACAGGAAGCCCAACATAATTTGTATGCTGTGAGTGTTCGCTGCTAATGTGCAAATTCACTCGACACAGTCAATGACAAAATTGAAAAATCACACACAGACAAAAATAAAAGAATACTTGTGAAATAAAAACAACCTCTGGACAGGATGCCAACAACAGAAGTATATGCGTAGCCTGGCATTTTGTTCGGCATTTGAGTGATTCTTTCTCAGTGCCAGTCAGGGTGGCATAGGAAAACAGTGTCTCAGATACAGAGAGAGTAACCAAAGGCCTTACATAGGTAGCCTAGCAACAGGGGGTTAGGACTCATCCGAACATCACACAATATGCAATAACGATCGTTGTGTAGGCAGGCAGGGAGGGTCAGCATCCTTTACACTGTTCCACCTGACAGGCCCACAATAAAGAGAGATTATTACCTAGGAGCGCCTGCATATCTAAAGGAGTACCATAACTCCTAACTGAACTGCCAAAATTGTGTAAGGAATAACTTTTGTTTTGTGTCCAGGGAGTTGTTGGGGGTGTTGGTGAAAGGGGTCCTCCTGGTCCTGATGGCGACCAGGTAAGATCTACGTCCCTCCTCCTCCTCTTAACCTGTTGCCAAGTTTGTGGACTCTATTCAATCTCTAGTAAAAACTCAGACCCTCCAAGAAGTATTTAGTGCAGCCCTGCTTTAGACGTCCTATGTCTTTTGATAGATTAGCTTTGCTGAGCTGAGCTGAGCTGAGCTGGGCTGAGAAATGTAATGTGTATCCTGCTATAGACAGAGTAGTTGTTGTCATTTGGCCTCAGAAATGCTAGGGATGACTTTATACAACCTCTGTATGGTTCAGATTAGAACACTCTCTGCACTGTCTATGCTTCTGGATCTGTCACTGAGTATGTTTACAAGCACACAATAATATGATTGTTCTCAACTGGCCTACCTGGTTAAATAAAGGTGAAATAAAAGAAAAAAGAAAAGTTACAACCGAGATAACACTAAAGTGACATATTCAAAACACTACTATCAGAACCTATTTCAGTGTAAAGTTAAGATGTTGTTATACTGTATATTGTTTGTGTGTACTCAAACAAGAAATGAACACAAATGCAAAACATTTGTATGTTTTATATTTCAACATGACTCAATACATCAAACAATAAGCACACATACAGTAAACATGCAAACATACAGTAAATATATTTTGCATATGCAAAGGAAGAAAAATATTCCTATTTGTACTACTGTACTGTATGTTAGATCAATTGTACAGATAAAGAAACTGTCAAATCTAAATCATAAGTCAAGAACCAAATATTCCATTGAGAAAACAAAGTCAGTCATGTCTGTTGTTTTGGTCTGGCCACAGATTTTCATCAACATCACAGGTGATATTTTCACAGTCACCCGAATATCATCACAGATTAGTCTCCTTGTTCTTGGTCTTCCTCCACCACCTCTCCCACAAGTCCACCTCTACCTCTACCCCCACCTCCACCTTTACCCCCACCTCCACCTCTACCCCCACCTCCACATCCACCTCTACCCCAACATCCACCTCTACCTACCCCCACCTCCACATCCATCTCTACCCCCACCTCCACATCCACCTCTACCCCCACATCCACCTCTACCCCCACATCCACCTCTACCTACCCCAACCTCCACATCCATCTCTACCCCCACCTCCACCTCCACTTCCACATCCGCCTCCACCTCCACCTCTACCTCCCTCTCTACCTCCACTCCTCCTCCACCTCCACCTCTACCCCCATCTCTACCCCCATCTCTACCTCCACCTATACCTCTACCTCTACCACCACCTCTACCTATACCTCTACCTCTACCTCTACCTATATCTCTACCACCACCTCTACCTATACCTCCACCTCTACCTCTACCTCCACCTTTACCTATACCTCTAGCTCTACCCCCACCTCCATCTCCACCTCTACCTCTACCCCCACCTCTACCTCCAACTGTACCTCTACATCTACCCCCAAATCTACCTCCACCTCTATCCCATCTCTACCTCTACCACCACCTCTACCTATACCTCCACCTCTACCTCTCTACCTCTACCTCCATCTCTGCCTCCACCTCCATCTCTACTTCCACCTCCATCTCTACCTCTACGTCATCTCTATCTCCATCTCCACCTCTACCTCCATCTCCACCTCTACCTCCACCTCTACCTCTACACCCACCTCTACCTCCACCTCTACCTCCATCTCTACCTCCACCTCCATCTCCACCTCTACCTCTACGCCCACCTCCACCTCTACCTCTACCTCCACCCCCACCCCCACCTCTACCTATACCTGTACCTCTACCCCCACCTCTACCTCTACCTCTACCTCCACCTCTACCTATACCTCCACCTCTACCTCCACCTCTACCTATACCTCCACCTTCACCTCTACCTCCACCTCCACCTCTACCTCCATCTCTGCCTCCACCTCTACCTCCACCTCTACCCCCACCTCCACCTATACCTCCACCTCTACCTCTACCTCCACCTCTACCCCCACCTCTACCCCCACCTCTACCTCCACTTCCACCTCTACCTCCACCTCTACCTCCATCTCTACCTCCACCTCCATCTCCACCTCTACCTCTACCCCCACCTCTACCTCCATCGCCTCCTCTACCTCTACCCCCACCTCCACCTCTACCTCTACCTCCACCCCCACCTCTACCTATACCTCTACCTCTACCCCCATCTCTACCTCTACCCCATCTCCACCTCTACCTCTACCTCCACCTATACCTCCACCTCTACCTCCACCTCTACCTATACCTCCACCTTCACCTCTACCTCCACCTCCACCTCTACCCCCACCTCCACCTATACCTCCATCTCTACCTCTACCTCCATCTCTACCCCCAACTCCACCTCTTACTCCACCTCTACCCCCACCTCCACCTATACCTCCATCTCTACCTCCATCTCTACCCCCACCTATACCTCCACCTCCATCTCTACCTCCACCTCTACCTCTACCTCTACCCCACCTCCATCTCTACCTCCACCTCCATCTCTACCTCTACCCCCACCTCCATCTCTACCTCTACCCCCACCTCCATCTCTACCTCCACCTCCACCTCTACCTCCACCTGAACCTCATCTCCACCTCCACCTCTACCTATACCTCCACCTCTACCTCCACCTCTACCCCCACCTATACCTCCACCTCTACCCCACCTCTACCTATAACTCCATCTCTACCCCCACCTCCACCTATACCTCCACCTCTACCTCCATCTCTACCTCCACCTCCACCTACATTTACATTTATGTCATTTAGCAGACGCTCTTATCCAAAGCGACTTACAAATTGGTGCATTCACCTTATGATATCCAGTGGAACAACCACTTTACAATAGTACATCTATATCTTTTTTGGGGGGGGGGATTAGAAGGATTTCTTTATCCTATCCCAGGTATTCCTTAAAGAGGTGGGGTTTCAGGTGTCTACGGAAGGTGGTGATTGACTCCGCTGTCCTGGCGTCGTGAGGGAGCTTGTTCCACCATTGGGGTGCCAGAGCAGCGAACAGTTTTGACTGGGCTGAGCGGGAACTGTGCTTCCGCAGAGGTAGGGGGGCCAGCAGGCCAGAGGTGGATGAACGCAATGCCCTTGTTTGGGTGTAGGGCCTGATCAGAGCCTGAAGGTACGGAGGTGCCGTTCCCCTCACAGCTCCGTAGGCAAGCACCATGGTCTTGTAGCAGATGCGAGCTTCAACTGGAAGCCAGTGGAGTGTGCGGAGGAGCGGGGTGTCGTGAGAGAACTTGGGAAGGTTGAACACCAGACGGGCTGCGGCGTTCTGGATGAGTTGTAGGGGTTTAATGGCACAGGCAGGGAGCCCCGCCAACAGGGAGTTGCAGAAATCCAGACGGGAGATGACAAGTGCCTGGATTAGGACCTGCGCCGTTTCCTGTGTAAGGCAGGGTTGTACTCTGCGAATGTTGTATAGCATGAACCTACAGGATCGGGTCACCGCCTTGATGTTAGCGGAGAACGACAGGGTGTTGTCCAGGGTCACGCCGAGGCTCTTAGCACTCTGGGAGGAGGACACAATGGAGTTGTCCACCGTGATGGCGAGATCATGGAAAGGGCAGTCCTTCCCCGGGAGGAAGAGCAGCTCCGTCTTGCCGAGGTTCAGCTTGAGGTGGTGTTCCGTCATCCACACTGATATGTCTGCCAGACATGCAGAGATGCGATTCGCCTCCTGGTTATAAGAAGGGGGAAAGGAGAAGATTAATTGTGTGTCGTCTGCGTAGCAATGATAGGAGAGACCATGTGAGGATATGACAGAGCCAAGTGACTATACCTCCACCTCTACCTCCACCTCTACCTATACCTCCACCTTCACCTCTACCTCCACCTCCACCTCTACCTCCATCTCTACCCCCACCTCCACCTCTACCCCCACCTCCACCTATACCTCCACCTCTACCTCCACCTCTACCCCCACCTCTACCTCCACCTCCACCTCTACCTCCATCTCTACCTCCACCTCCACCTCTACCTCTACCCCCACCTCTACCTCCATCTCCACCTCTACCTCTACCTCTACCCCCACCTCCACCTCTACCTCTACCTCCACCCCCACCCCCACCTCTACCTATACCTCTACCTCTACCCCCACCTCTACCTCTACCCCATCTCCACCTCTACCTATACCTCTACCTCCACCTCTACCTATACCTCCGCCTTCACCTCTACCTCCACCTCCACCTCTACCTCCATCTCTGCCTCCACCTCTACCTCCACCTTCACCTCAACCCCCACCTCCACCTCTACCTCCACCTCTACCTCCACCTCTACCCCCACCTCTACCCCCACCTCTACCTCCACCTCCACCTCTACCTCCATTTCTACCTCCACCTCCATCTCCACCTCTACCTCTACCCCCACCTCTACCTCCATCTCTACCTCTACCCCCACCTCCACCTCCACTTTTACCTCTACCTCCACCCCCACCCCCACCTGTACCTATACCTCTACCTCTACCCCCACCTCTACCTCTACCCCATCTCCACCTCTACCTCTACCTCCACCTCTACCTATACCTCCACCTCTACCTCCACCTCTACCTCCACCTTCACCTCTACCTCCACCTCCACCTCTACCCCCACCTCCACCTATACCTCCATCTCTACCTCTACCTCCATCTCTACCCCCACCTCCACCTCTTCCTCCTCCTCTACCCCCACCTCCACCTATACCTCCATCTCTACCTCTACCTCCATCTCTACCCCCACCTATACCTCCACCTTCATCTCTACCTCCACCTCTACCTCTACCTCAACCCCACCTCCATCTCTACCTCCACCTCCATCTCTACCTCTACCCCCACCTCCATCTCTACCTCCACCTCCACCTCAACCTCATCTCCACCGCCACCTCTACCTCCACCTCTACCCCCACCTATACCTCCACCTCTACCCCACCTCTACCTATAACTCCACATCTACCCCCACCTCCACCTATACCTCCACCTCCACCTCTACCTCTACCCCCACCTCCATCTCTACCTCTACCCCCACCTACATCTCTACCTCCACCTCCACCTCAACCTCATCTCCACCTCCACCTCTACCTATACCGCCACCTCTACCTCCACCTCTACCCCCACCTATACCTCCACCTCTACCCCACCTCTACCTATAACTCCACCTCTACCCCCACCTCCACCTATACCTCCACCTCCACCTCTACCTCCATCTCTACCTCCACCTACATTTACATTTATGTCATTTAGCAGACGCTCTTATCCAGAGCGACTTACAAATTGGTGCATTCACCTTATGATATCCAGTAGAACAACCACTTTACAATAGAACATCTATATCTTTTTTGGGGGGGGGGGGATTAGAAGGATTACTTTATCCTATCCCAGGTATTCCTTAAAAAGGTGGGGTTTCAGGTGTCTACGGAAGGTGGTGATTGACTCCGCTGTCCTGGCGTCGTGAGGGAGCTTGTTCCACCATTGGGGTGCCAGAGCAGCGAACAGTTTTGACTGGGCTGAGCGGGAACTGTGCTTCCGCAGAGGTAGGGGGGCCAGCAGGCCAGAGGTGGATGAACGCAATGCCCTTGTTTGGGTGTAGGGCCTGATCAGAGCCTGAAGGTACGGAGGTGCCGTTCCCCTCACAGCTCCGTAGGCAAGCACCATGGTCTTGTAGCAGATGCGAGCTTTAACTGGAAGCCAGTGGAGTGTGCGGAGGAGCGGGGTGACGTGAGAGAACTTGGGAAGGTTGAACACCAGACGGGCTGCGGCGTTCTGGATGAGTTGTAGGGGTTTAATGGCACAGGCAGGGAGCCCCGCCAACAGGGAGTTGCAGAAATCCAGACGGGAGATGACAAGTGCCTGGATTAGGACCTGCGCTGCTTCCTGTGTAAGGCAGGGTCGTACTCTGCGAATGTTGTATAGCATGAACCTACAGGATCGGGTCACCGCCTTGATGTTAGCGGAGCACGACAGGGTGTTGTCCAGGGTCACGCCGAGGCTCTTAGCACTCTGGGAGGAGGACACAATGGAGTTGTCCACTGTGATGGCGAGATCATGGAAAGGGCAGTCCTTCCCCGGGAGGAAGAGCAGCTCCGTCTTGCCGAGGTTCAGCTTGAGGTGGTGATCCGTCATCCACACTGATATGTCTGCCAGACATGCAGAGATGCGATTCGCCACCTGGTTATCAGAAGGGGGAAAGGAGAAGATTAATTGTGTGTCGTCTGCGTAGCAATGATAGGAGAGACCATGTGAGGATATGACAGAGCCAAGTGACTATACCTCCACCTCTACCTCCACATCTACCCCCACCTCCACCTATACCTCCACCTCCATCTGCACCTCCACCTATACCTCCACCTCTACCCCTACCAAGTTTGCTTCCATTGTTCTCAAAACACAGGAGTACTCACCTGTGGCCTTTTTATCCATACCAAAGGTCTGATTGCAAAGTGAACATTTACGTAATTAGTGTTTGCACATATGAAGAGTGAAAGTGATCAATTGGTAATTGAGCCTAGCTTGTTGAACAGTGTTGTTTTTCATTTACACACAAGATATTTTAGTTGTGAAGGTTGTACCAAAGTTAGATAATTGTGTGTTGTATTTTCCCAGATGTTTGTTATAGAATTGCAATCTGAGTGTAAAGCAAAACATGTGCCAGTAGTATTGCAGATTTGGTGGATGGTTCTGCTAAATTAGTTACAGGTTTGGGTCATTGTGCCTCATGGGCCAGTTTTAGTGTGTAAACAATTGAGAAAAACTGTAATATGGAATTATTAGTGTGCGTGTAAATGTACTGTATAGCTCTGGATGGATGAGCTCAGCCCAGGCCCAGCGGTCTGTAACGTTTTAGAGCTCAGTGTGTTGAGATGATATGTAATCCATTAAGATTAGTGGGGATGTGTTGGGCAGAGTTAGAGAGGATATCTTTATTGAGCCGGAAAAGTATGCTGCAGATTATCAACTTTGTTTCTTCTCTTCTGTTTGTTCTGAGCCTTTTTATTGATTTAAAAAGCACTGTAAAAGCACTGTAAATACACTGTAAAACCACTGTAAAAGTACTGTGAAAGCATTGTTTAATGTAGACTTACAAGCAGTAAAGAAGAGAGTTGTGTAGTATGATTCGCTGTATCTGGGTGTGCCAGCCTGCATGATATAGTCATTTGGAGAAAAGCTTTATTATCCTGTGTGTGTGTGTGTGTGTGTGTGTGTGTGTGTGTGTGTGTGTGTGTGTGTGTGTGTGTGTGTGTGTGTGTGTGTGTGTGTGTGTGTGTGTGTGTGTGTGTGTGTGTGTGTGTGTGTGTGTGTGTGCATTGCTACCCTGTACTCATGGTGTTCCTGTGCTCTTTTACAGGGGCTTGCTGGAGGTGCTGGCATGGGGGGCTTTCCTGGCCTAAGGGTGAGTATCACACAACATTACATTACACACCATGTCTTAATTCATCTGTTGTGTTTTGATCAAGATCCAACGTTTTTAGCTTTATGACATTGTGCGTTTAGTGTTGTAGAGGTTGACTACAGTAGGAGCTTACCACTGACTTTGAATGTAGTGTACATTCATTCATTTTCTCATTTATTCATTCTGGTATGTTTGATTTTGATGCAGTTCAGGGAAGATGGGATGTAGTAGGGTCTGATACTTGATTACAGTACTTTTCTCATACAGTGTATTATAAACACATCAAGCTAAATCCATATTTGTCTGTAGATTAGATGTTTTGATGATGTTTTGGATACTGGGAGAGTTAAATGTTTGATGAATGGGGAATCTGCTCTGACTTGCTTTAATAAATGGAAATATCTAGCTAGTGCCAGTGCTTTCAGGCACCATGCAAATTCTCCAGCCGAGGTCATTTTGTTTTGAATGGCAACAATATATTCTTCACCCTGCCAGCTACTGTGTAATGCTTAGTGCTGCACGATGACCTGCCAAAGGCTTGTAGGTCTGTCAAGCCCTGGGCTGAGTGAGAGAGAGGGAGAGGAAGCACAGACAAAAAGAGAGAGAGAGAGGTGGAGTGAGAGAGGGAGAGTGAGCGCAGAGAGAGAGAGCAAGAGAGAAAGAGAGGTGGAGAGAGAGAGTGAGAGAGAGAGAGAGAGAGAGAGAGAGATGGAGAGAGAGAGAGCAAGAGAGAGAGAGAGAGAGACAAAGGTGGAGTTAGAGAGAGTGAGAGAGAGAAAGAGAGAGAGCAAGAGAGGGAGCAAGAGGGAGAGGGAGAAGGAGAGAGAGAGAGAGAGACAGAGAGAGAGAGAGAGAGCAAGAGAGAGAGAAAGGTGGAGTGAGAGAGGGAGCACAGAGACAAAAAGGGAGCGAGGGAGAGAGAGCAAGAGAAGGAGAGAGAGCAAGAGAGAGAGGGAGAGAGAGTGAGACAGAGAGGGAGAGAGAGAGAGAGACAGAGAGGGAGAGAGACAGAGAGAGGGAGAGAGAGAGAGAGTGAGACAGAGAGGGAGAAAGAGAAGAGAGGGAGAGAGAGAAGAGAGGGAGAGAGAGAGAGAGAGAGAGTGAGACAGAGAGGGGGAGAGAGAGAGAGAGAGTGAGACAGAGAGAGAGAGAGAGAGGGAGAGAGAGAGAGAGAGAGTGAGACAGAGGAGAGAGAGAGAGAGAGAGAGGGAGAGAGAGAGAGAGAGAGGAGAGAGGGGAGAGAGTGAGACAGAGAGGGAGAGAGAGAGAGAGAGAGTGAGTACAGAGAGAGAGAGAGTGAGACAGAGAGGGAGAGAGAGAGAGAGGAGAGAGAGAGAGAAATGAGGGAGCGAGAGATAATCTATGTAATAAATGTAAGAAGTAAATGTCAAATTGGCTTTCTCCCCATCCATCGCACTACACACACAAATTAATTAACATGGCCCCTCAAAAGAATTGGGCAAAATCTTTGCTTGCTTATTGACTTTAATAAAGCATTAGATTATTTTTGGCACAAAGGGCTATTCTACAAAATTCTCCAAAGTGGGCTTGGTGGTAAGGTGTATGACTTAACAAATTGTATGTACACAGAAAACAAGTGTGCAATAAAAATCTAGAACCAAAGAACTTAATTATTTTCACAACGTCGAGGTGTGAGACAAGGCTACAGTTTGAGTCCAAACCTTTTCAACATTTATATCAATGAATTAGCAGACATGTTGGACCATTCTCCAGCGCCAGGACTCACACTATTTGACACATGTAAAATACCTGCTATATGCTGATGATTTGGTTCTTTTATCACCAACCAAAGAAGGTCTTCAACAGAACCTTAACCCTTCTAGAAGAAATATTGCCATAATTATGCCCTGGCAGTATATTTCAAAACCCTAAAATCATGATTTTCCAGAAAAAAAACCCAGAAACACAAATACAAATTCACCCTGAACAACATAATAATTTAACAGACTAAAAAATGACTCATAACTTGGTCTGAGTGAGAGAGAGGGAGAGAGAGCACAGAGACAAAAAGAGAGAGAGAGTTTCCTCAGCCATCGTCACAGCAGCCGGCCGTAACTCAACCTCTATACCGTAACTTAACTGTAAATTGATTGACTACTGTTACAAGATGCCCGCCAGGCAGCATGGCCACCGGCCCTCCAGGTTTCTGATTTGACTCAGATGAATGACTCTGACCTATCCCTACAAATCAACCTCTTCTCTGTGGACAGGACAGGACATGACTGGACATGGTCAGGTCAGGCTGCTGGAGGCTAGGCCTGCTGGGGAAAAGCAGCCAGCTCTAATCCAGTTGTGACAGAAATTGGAGGCTACATTTGTAGGATGTTGATACAGTAGTCCATGTAAAGTACACGTACAGCACAAGAACTGTGAATCGGAAGCTTCATGAAATGGGTTTCCATGGCCAAACAGCTACACACAAGCCTTAGATCACCATGCGCAATGGCAAGCGTCGGCTGGAGTGGTGTAAAATTTGCCGCAATTGGACTCTGGAGCAGTGGAAACGCATTCTCAGGAGTGATGAATCACGCTTCACCATCTGGCAGTCCGACAGACAAATCTGGATTTGGCAGATGCCAGGAGAACGCTACCTGCCTGAATGCATAGTGCCAACTGTAAAGTTTGGTGGAGGAGGAATAATGGTCTGGGGCTGTTTTTCATGGTTCGGGTTAGGCCCCTTAATTCCAGTGAAAGGACATCTTAATGCTATAGCATACAATGACATTCTAGACGATTCTGTGCCAACTTTGTTCCAAGCCTAATTACCCGACATCAGTGCCCGACCTCACTAATGCTCTTGTGGCTGAATGGACTCAAGTCTCCTCAGCAATGTTCCAACATCTAGTGGAAAGCCTTCCCAGAAGAATGGAGGCTGTGATAGCAGCAAAGGCGGGACCAACTCCATATTAATGCCCATGATATTGGAATGAGATGTTCAACGTTATTGTAAGAGCAGGTACTTTACATGAAATATCTCTCAAAGATGATCTTGTGAATAACAGCGCTTGACTAGGAAGCTCAACATCCACAATGTCTCCCTGCCTGAAATCAGACAGATGAGTGGATCATTACTTTCAAAGGCCTAATGTAGCCTTCGTTAATGGTTTATAAGGCCTACAGTTGAAGTCGGAAGTTTACATACACTTAGGTTGGAGTCATTAAAACTCGTTTTTCAACCACTCCACAAATTTCTTGTTAACAAACTATAGTTTTGGCAAGTTGGTTAGGACATCTACTTTGTGCATGACACAAGTAATTTTTCCAACAATTGTTAACAGACAGATTATTTAACTTATAATTCACTGTATCACAATTCCAGTGGGTCAGAAGTTTACATACACTGAGTTGACTGTGCCTTTAAACAACTTGGAAAATTCCAGAAAATGATGGCATGGCTTTAGAAGTGTCTGATTGACACCATGTGAGTCAATTGGAGGTGTACCTGTAGATGTATTTCAAGGCCTACCTTCAAACTCAGTGCCTCTTTGTTTGACATCATGGGAAAATCAAAAGAAATCACCATGGGACCACGCAGCCGTCATACCGCTCAGGAAGGAGACACGTTCTGTCTCCTAGAGATGAACGTACTTTGGTGTGAAAAGTGCAAATAAATCCCAGAACAACAGCAAAGGACCTTGTGAAGATGCTGGAGGAAACAGGTACAAAAGTATCTATATCCACAGTGAAACGAGTCCTATATCGACATAACCTGAAAGGGCCGCTCAGCAAGGAAGAAGCCACTGCTCCAAAACCACCATAAAAAAGCCAGACTACTGTTCGCAACTGCACAAGGGGACAAAGATCGTACTTTTTGGAGAAATGTCCTCTGGTCTGATGAAACAAAAATAGATCTGTTTGGCCATAATGACCATCGTTATTTTTGGAGGAAAAAGGGGGAGGCTTGCAAGCCGAAGAACACCATCCCAACCGTGAAGCACGGGGGGTGGCAGCATCATGTTGTGGGGGGCTTTGCTGCAGGAGGGACTGGTGGACTTCACAAAATAGATGGCATCATGAGGACAAAAAATAATGTGGATATATTGAAGCAAGTCTCAAGACATCAGTCAGGAAGTTAAAGCTTGGTCGCAAATGGGTCTTCCAAATGGACAATGACCCCAAGCATACTTCCAAAGTTGTGGCAAAATGGCTTAAGGACAATAAAGTCAAGGTATATGAGTGGCCATCACAAAGCCCTGACTTCAATCCCATAGAAAATGTGTGGGCAGAACTGAAAAAGCATGTGCGAGCAAGGAGGCCTACAAACCTGACTCAGTTACACCAGCTCTGTCAGGAGGAATGGGCCAAAATTCACCCAACTTATTGTGGGAAGCTTGTGGAAGGCTACCCAAAATGTATGACCGAAGTTAAACAATTTAAAGGCAATGCTACGATATACTAATTGAGCGTATGTAAACTTCTGACCCACTGGGAATGTGATGAATGAAATTAAAGCGGAAATAAATAATTCTCTCTAATATTATTCTGACATTTCACATTCTTAAAATAAATTGGTGATCCTAACTGACCTAAGACGGAATTTTTACTAGGATTAAATGTCAGGAATTGTGAAAAACTGAGTTTAAATGTATTTGGCTAAGGTGTATGTAAACTTCCAACTTCAAACTGCTTACAAATACTCTATAAAGCCTTATAAGTTATAGGTGTTTGTTTAAATGATGACCGTAGTGTGCCTGCAGTAATGGCTGTCGGTACTGGACTCTGTTACATCAGACACTTTGCCCCAGAGAAAGTAGGTCCCACTGCAGAGACAAATATGAATTCAGCTCTATGAATGTGGGAGACTTCCGTCACGCTGGAATTGGAATCACACATGTCCTCCAGCCATCATTAATGTGAGAGGAACCCGGCTAGTGTGGCCGTGGCGACCGATTCCTCATGTCACCCTGTCTGCATCCCGCGCCATGAGGAAGTCTTTCAAATTCACATTTCAAACCAATTGGTGGCATCTCCTCAGGTGATTGATATCCATCTCTCTAACCTCACCACAACCCCCCACTTCAACCTCACCCCCAACCTTATGCAGGAGGCAGAGAGAGAGACAGACAGGAGACAGACATGCAGGCCAGACCCTGTCTAGCCTCCGTTCTTTCCTCACGCCTCCTGTTCTGTGCTCTGTTCCAAAAACTCTTGTTGCTGCATATTTTTTCCTAGATTTTTACTTGAAGCATTGTGACCTAATTCTGGAGAGCTTCTTTATAAACAAAGTCGTGGCAGTGAGCCTGAATGCTGCTAGACCCTAAAGAACAGCCATGAGGATCAGATCTGCTTGGTGTTTGACAGACAGACTTGGTTGTCTTGTGGTTTGCCATCGATTGTGTATAATATTTTACTGATTGTCATGGTTTAATGATCCTTGTGATGGGAGAATGCACAGCTGGTGCAAGAACTGGGGAACTATTTATCATGTGGCCTCTGACCATAAGATGAGTTGTAAGGAAAAATAGCTATTTCAAACAAACTACTGACAGCCTACACTATGTCTGGTGAAATAATTGGAGAACATGTAGAACAAAGATGTCGTTAATGAAGAAGCACAGCTGCTTTCAATTATGAATCCTCAGCTGCTCTTATCTGTTATTCTGTAGTCTCCATAAATACAACAGATGATTTAACAAACCACTCCATGTTTTACAACTGCTTTCACTAATTGATCCTCAGCTGATCTTATAGTAACTGTTCTACGTAGGCTTCATACAAGTCATGATTTACCAAGGTACTCCTCATGTTTTACAATGTGAACAGCCCTTAATGGCTTCCGTGACAGCGGCTGACGAAATCTGTTGTAGAGGTTAAGCAGCAGGTGTACAGGCTGGCTCTGATGCGGGGGTGCTGGTGACAGTCCCCTCAAAACCCAGTAATGGGAAACAGACCCACACCGGTACACATGGAACACATGGAACCACATACAGAACTGACCCTCTGTCCCACACTACACTTCCACAGAGAACCTGCTACATCAGTCTGCGGAATGGGAGAGAGGGCACACAACATCATCATGATCTTCCTCATCATAATTATCAAAGTCAATGTAATTACAATGATTAGAACCATCATTCTAATAATAATGAATCATGAACCGTGCGGTGCTAAAGAACATACAGTACAGTAGGTGTCTCTTTCACTGCCTGCCTGCAATAGAAGACTCCTTGTTCAGCAGCACAGTGTCCGGTCACTCCTACCATTTCCGTGTTGCAGCTGATTAGATGTGATGTTCCTGTCCTGCGTCCGCTCGGATGGACGGCTTAACCCCAAACGGACGCTTTAGTGTCAGCACAGGAACAGCTTGGAAGTCATCATAGCTAGGTGTTGGCTCACAGGAATGCATGTGTCAAAATAATCCTGTGAAACACGTCCTTCAAAATCTGTCCCCATAAAACAAAGCATGTATAATATATACTGTATACTTCATGTGTGTGTGTGTGTGTATGTGTGTGTTTGTGTGTATTGTATCTTACCCTACTGCTCCTTCTCTCTACAGGGAGACCCAGGACCTGAGGGACAGCGAGGACTGACTGGCATAGTGGGAACTATGGTAACTATAGACCCCTCCTCTCTCCCTTCTCATCCCCTCCTCCTTCTCTCTCCTCTCTCTCTTCCTCTCCTTTCCTCTCCTCCTCTATCCTCTCCTCTTCTATCCTCTCCTTTCCTCTCCTCCTCTCTCATTTCCTCTCCTCCTCACTCCTCTCCTCAACTCCTCTCTCCTCTCTCCCTCCCCTCTCCTATCCTCACCTATACTCTCCTCATCTCTCCTCTTCTCTTCTCCTCACTCCTCTCGTATCCTCTCCTCCTCTGTACTCTCCTCTCCTTCTCTCTCCTCTCCTCTCCTCTCCTATCCTCCTCTCTCATCTCCTCTCTCCTCTCCTTTTCTTTCCTCCTCACCTATACTCTCCTCATCTCTCCTCATCTCTCCTCATCTCTCCTCATCTCTCCTATTCTCTCCTCTCCTCTCCTCTCCTCTCCTCTCCTCTTCTCTCCTCTTATCCTCTCCTCCCCAGCAAGTAATTTCTTATACCGGCCTCTGTATCTTCCTCTGTCTGACCTCTTTTCAAAATGGCTGCCACTGAGGAGTCCCTCCTTTCTTGTTCTCTCTCTGACAGGGCCTGGCGGGAAAAGCGGGGCTGCCTGGATTGAAAGGTGATAAGGTGATCTAAATATTTATATTATTGTAGTGTATCTGGGAATGTCTTAGTCCAATGTGTGTATGAGTGGGATGTGTGTCCAGTACTTGGGGAGGATGATGGGATAGCATGGGAGTAGCTGAACAGAGGAATGATGATTTGATATGCACATACAGTACCAGTCAAAAATGTGGACACACCTACTATGAAAACTATGAAATAACACATGGAATCATGTCGTAAACAAAAAAGTGTTGAACAAATCTAAATATATTTGAGATTTGAGATTCTTCAAAGTAGCCAACCTTTTCCTTAATGACAGCTTTGCACACTTTTGGCATTCTTTCAACCAGCTTCATGAGGTAGTCACCTGGAATGCATTTCAATTCAATCAATCAATCAATCAAATGTATTTATAAATCCTTTTTACATCAGCCGATGTCACAAAGTGTAATACAGAAACCCAATTAACAGGTGTGCCTTGTTAAAAGTTAATTTGTGTAATTTCTTTCTTAATGCGTTTGAGCCAATCAGTTGTGTTGTGACCAGGTAGGGGTGGTATACAGAAAATAGCCCTATTTGGTAAAAGACCAAGTCCATATTATGGCAAGAACAGCTCAAATAAGCAAAGAGAAATGACAGTCCATCATTACTTCAAGACATGAAGGTCAGTCAATCTGGAAAATGTAAAGAACGTTGAACATTTCTTCAAGTGTAGTCGCAAAAACCATCAAGCGCTATGATGAATCTGGCACTTCTGAGGACCGCCACATGAATGGAAGACCCAGAGTTACCTGTGCTGCAGAGGATAAGTTT